>NC_048298.1:182564659-182605209 GCF_013100865.1 Trachemys scripta elegans
TCTGAAGAAGTGAGGTTCTTACCCACGAAAGCTTATGCTCCCAGTACTTCTGTTAGTCTCAAAGGTGCCACAGGACCCTCTGTTGCTTGGTGAAAGAGACAAATTTTTGAGCTTATACAGAGCTCTTCTTCAGGCCAGCCTGTCTCTCTAAAAAAATATTAGATAACTTTACTGCATAAAATGATTTTTGGGTTCAGAAACATACCACTGTAATTTTCAAAACTTTTTGAAGAAAATAGAATAAAGTAAACCTTATTACTTATCAAAGTTCAACAAGGCATAGAAATCCCTACCTAATAAGATTCCTGTGTGCAAAAGGGACAACTATAATCTTCTATAGGTTTAGGAAAATTGAAAAATTTGTAACTAGCAAAAAGACTAAATATCTTTTAAAAAAAAAATCCCTCTCTTTCAATTAAAAGACCATTAAATAAACTACTTGCCTTTTGTATATGTGTGTGATAAATACATACATTTTCCAACAAAAGTACTGTGCATATTGTCAGTGGAGAAGGTGAAAAACATTATTCAAAATATCCATATCTTGGAATGTGTAAGCACCAAAAAATTTGCGGGTAAGAGAGAGAACTACTGTACATTTGGAATTCATATAATCAGTCTAGACTAAATATTTTAGAAATCCATACTCCAATTTACATTTAGCAAAAATTCCCCCTAGGTTTAGCATATTTAGTGAATTTCCTTTCTCGGATAGCAATGGTGCACAAAGTTGGAAAGTCAATTCAAAAGGTACAAACTGTACCAGATTTTCCAAGCTTACAGGAAATTAATCAAGCTCTAAGATTACTGTACTCTCCTCACTGGCCTGCATGCCACCTATAACACCCCCGCTGTACAGTGTTTACAAAATGTAATCGCTAGAATCTTCTTCATGGTCCATCATGTTGACCCCGTCATCCCTTGTCCCCTTGGAACACTTGCAATGACTCTCCTTTCTCCACTACATAGAGTTTCTGGCAATCATCTTCAAACCATACATATTGACCATCATACTTAGTCCACTTTTTTTGTTGAATCCCATTTTGTTACCACCCCTAATTATATCAGCTTTCCTACTGGTTGTGATTGCTTCTCCCACAACTACCTCCATGCTTTCTCTTACCCCATTCTCTGTGCATGGATCAAGCTTCCAAAGTAGCTTTTCACAATTTAAATCCCTACTTAAGACCTACTTCTTCAGTCATGCTGACAAGAAACTAGCTGATTAAGGCATTTACATAGATATTTCAGTTATTTAGCCTATGAGTTGACTGTTCATTGTGATAAGGAAGGAAATGGAGGGTTTGGGGTAATTGGAACAATAGCTGAAAATGCGGGTGTGTGGAGAAGGAAAGGTGATGATGGTGCGGGGAGAGGGGTAATCTAGAGTATTTTACTTTAAAAAAAGCAATAAGGCAATCAAAGTTAACATTGATAAGAAATATACCTATACTCTCCCCATCTGTATTGCCAACCTCTCTGTGAGCCATAGCAGATGTCCAGGACCTTGCAAGTTGGCTTCCCAGTGGAGGAGAAATCACTAACACAGACTCTGAGTATATACTACATTTAACTCAGTTTATTCTCTCTCTCTCTCTTTCTCTCTCTCTCACTCACACACACACACACATGAACGAAGTGATCAAATTGCAGGCAAATCAATCTTTTCTTCCAGGATTCTCAGCCTAAAGCCCTGTTCCAAGTGAGCAACTCTGCCTCAAGAATTGACTAATCAGAGACCAAAGGAAAATGAAAATTTTCCTGCTGCTTGCATAGCTATTTGCCTCCCATACCTGCCTCTGCAAAAAAATCTTGGCATAGTTCAGAACAAAATCCCATCTTCCTAAGAGTCAAAACTTGCTCACATATTAAGAAAAAGAACTAGGATGACTATGTGCAACAGTAACATCTGCTGCTGCCTGCCATAACAATACACTAGGATTCCATTTTACAAAATTCCCTACACCTGTACATGTGGAAGTGAGGCTGCACCTAGTAAGATGACCACCAACACCTACTGTAATTAGTGAGACTGAACTCAATATGCCCTCAGGGTAGATGACTGCCGCTCTATAGTTATTGCTCTAGCAAGGACACTATGAGAAGACAGGGGAATGTGATGAGCAGAAGAAAGGATGAAGAGGTGAAATGGGCCGCTGATGGAATGCAAGGGAATGTCAGGGGAGTAGCAGGAAATTGAGGCTGTGCATGGGAATGGGGCTCAGGGAGAGGTGCGTGTAGGTGCAGGGAGGGAGACTGAGGAATGTAAGAAATAGGGAGAGAGAGGTAAAGAGAAATAGAAGAGACTTAGGCGAGGTGCTGAGAATACCGATAATGGAGGAGAGAGAGAAAGAGGAATAGAATAGCAATTCCCCCAGTCCAGAGGTTAGGACAGAAGTGAAGTCCACTTTGAAGAAGCCAACCGGGATGCCCACATTTTTTCACAGGCGTTTAAAGTTGAATTTTGAATCTTAAATGCCCACATAAACATTGGGGGCAAGAAGCTTCTCAATAAAGGCTTGGAAACCAGAAGACAATTTTTAAAAATAAATAAAAGCTCATTATTTTTGTACTGTCCCCTCATTCCCAAGGGTTGTCTTAATTAGTTGGATGATTGATTGGGAAAGAAGAGAACCTTTCCCCACCCTACACTAAAAGGCTTCTGTCCCTTAAAGAAGCAATAATCTCATCTCACCAACACTAAGTCTTCCCCCAGGACCACTTCGTCTCCCCCAACACCTGCCTCTGCTGTCCCCAGGGTCTTCATTTAGTTGAGGCTAATTGGAATGGAGTGGACCCCATCACCCACCTCCATCTCAATTTGCCTTAAAGAGCCAGTATACACTGTTAAAGACTTTGTTCACTTTTGCTTATATGTTCTGTTCCTCTCCACAAAGCCCATTCTCTGTCTTTGCCTTTTTAGACTGTATGCCTTTTGGGGCAGGGTCTATGTTTTTTGTGCAGCTACAGGAAGCACATTTATCAAAGGTGACAAGAAGTCACCGATTTCCCTTGCAAGGTTCTCCCAAACTGTGGCAGGAGCTTATTACCTAACTAAATCATATCCTTGAGCTACAGGAAATTTCAGATGTAGTACTACACAAAAGACTACCCTATAAAAGCAGAATAATAGTACAGACATGCAAAAGGTAAAGAAAAGGCCACCAGGAAGATGATGATCTAGAGGATGGAGGATCTGGAGATATTCAGAGATAAAGGTAAAAAATACATTTTTCTGGGCCAAATTATGATACCCTTACTCATATTGAAAAACACTTTACTCCACAAGTAACCTCCTTGACTTTATGGAGTAAAGTAGTATTCAATGTGAGTAAGCACATCAGAATTTGGCTCTTTGAAAGAACAGAGTAAGAAGGACTTCACTCAGGCCTGGGAAGGCAGGGGAGGAGGGGAGCTTATCCCTTTATCCTTGACACTCAAGAATTCCTAAAAGAGATGCTTTCCCTCCTCCCCTCCTTTCCTTTCCCCTCCTCAAATGGATTCTCTCTCCTTGGCAGGAGTGGGAGTCAATAAAAAGGACAACATGGAAAAACTGGCTTAAACAGGAGTTTTACACAAATAGTCAGAAAACAATATTGTATTTTAGAACTCCAAACGCAAAAGGAGAAGAATGACAGATTAGGTTCTAGCCATCTTTCATCCTGACATTTTCCCCGTGTTCTCATAAGGAGCTTTGTTGGCAAGGGAGGGGCAGGGAAATAGAGCCATATTCCGCTCAGAAAGTTAATTGAACTGAGTTTTTAAACCAGTGATGTGCCTGGAGCCCTTGCTGTTTAATGAAATATTCTGTTTTCAAGTGGTCAAGACATATGAAAAAGATACTCAAATGCCTGGCACATTGACCCCATTTCTTACTCTGTAAACATACATTACCAAACCCTTTGAAGCCAAAATTAATTTGGCAGTTTTATATCTGAGAAGCACTGGATCCAAAAGTCTGAGGACATGATATACCCCTAAGGTTTAGATAAGTAATTATCCAATGTGGTTTTCTATCAAAAATAGAGCCAGACTGTTTTGAAAACAAAATGGACTGTGCCTTAAGATGGAAGAGGCAGATATTACTATTACCACAACAGAGCAACACAGACTGAATTTTGCATATCAGCCTAACAGAGGGCTATGCCACAGTATCATATTAAGCAATCTTATCTCCGTATTTCTGTGAAGTTCACTGTCTCTTTCTACTGTAATTTGTATAGCAGATGTGCCATAGCTACCTAGATCAGGGGTTGGCAACCTTTCAGAAGTGGGGTGCCGAGTCTTCATTTATTCACTCTAATTTAAGGTTTTGCGTGCCAGTAATACATTTTAACATTTTTAGAAAGTCTCTTTCTATAACTCTATAATATATAACTAAACTATTGTTGTATGTAAAGTAAATAAGGTTTTCAAAATGTTTAAGGAGCTCCATTTAAAATTAAATTAAAATGCAGAGCCCCCTGGACCGGTGGCCCGGACCCGGGCAGTGTGAGTGCCACTGAAAATCAGTTTGCGTGCCGCCTTTGGCATGCATGCCATAGGTTGACTATCCCTGACCTAGATTGTTGTGCTATGACTGGAAGTAGCATTTTTATTATTATCTGAATAATGACACACTGGCTGTCACTGCACAAAATGTAGAAGACAGCCCCTGCACCAAAATGCTTACAATATAAGACACTGATCCCAATAGAAAGCCCATTGAAGTCAGTGAGTCTTTCCATTGACTTCCCATGACTTTGGATCAGGCCCTAAGTTACAGAGTTAGAACAGTAAACAGATCAGACAAACAGTACACTTGCTCATGGTCAATGGGGTGCAAGTTATTTTTTAGTGGGGAGTAAGAGGGGTAAGACAAGTTTTATTGTAAACCCTCCTCCCGCCCCCATTTATTTGCTGGAATTATTGTGGAAAGGCCTCATGAAAGAAATGTGTTTTAATAAGAGATTGAATAAGTAAAGGGGTTCCGTTTAGTGCGCAAAGAACAATGGGTGTTCTGGATAAAATGAGTAGTGTAGAAGGAGATCTGAAGAGGAGAATGATACATAGAGATCATTTCAATAGGCAGCTTGGGAAGAGCACAATTAGTTGGGAGAGAAAGAAGGAAAACATGAGCAGAGATGTAGACACTGTTGAAATTGTGCATAGCCTAAAAGATGGGAACAAAAACTTTGAATTTGATGCAGAAGACAAGGGGAAACCACAGGAATATGAAATGGAGGGGGGGAAGATGACTTTAGCAGCAGTATTTGGGTGGACTGGAAGGGAGAAAATTAACAGCAAAGCCAAAGAGAAGTTCAAGTTATTGAACTGAGAGCTGGCCAACAGACAGAAAAAGACTGCAGTTTGAATGGAGGGGAAAGAACACATTTTGGAGACACAGGCGCAGGAACTACAGGTGCAGGGGCTGCTACAACATCCCTGAGGATCTGGCTACCACCCCATGCACCCCGGGCTCCGGTTACCGCCCGTGCACCTGGGGTCCCAGCTGCCACCCCACTATTAAAAATGTTCCAGCGTCACTGTTTGGAGACGTTGTAGAGGAACAGGCAATAGGATTTGGTATCAGCCTATATCTGGGGGTGGGAGGAGTGGGAAGTTGTGTCCCCCAGTGGTCTGTACTGGGACCAGTGCTATTCAACATATTCATAAATGCTCTTGAAAAACGGGGAAACAGTGAGGTGGCAAAATTTGCAGATGATACAAAATTACTCAAGATTGCTTTGGACTTAACTAAGAGTTACAAAGGAATCTCACAAAACTGGGTGACTGAGCAACAAAATGGCAGATGAAATTCAATAAATGCAAAGTAATGCACATTGGAAAACATAATCCCAACTATACCTACAGAATGATGGGGTCTAAATTAGCTGTTACTACTCAAGAAAGATCTGGGAGTCATTGTGGATATATCTCTGAAAACATTCGCTCAATGCGCAGTGGCAGTCAAAAAAACCTAACAGAACGTTAGGAACCATTAGGAAAGGATACTTAACAAGACAGAAAATATTATATTGCCTCTATATAAATCCGTGGTGTGCCTGTACCTAGTATACTGCCTGCAGTTCTGGACACCCCATCTCAAAAAAAGATATTAGAATTGGAAAAGGTACAGAGAAGGGCAACAAAAATTTATTGGGTGTATGGAATAACTTTGTGTGAGGAGAGATTAAAAAGACCAGGATTTTTGAGCTTGGAAAAGAGATGATTAAGAGGGGATATGATAGAAGTCTATAAAATCTTGAATGGTGTAGAGAAAGTGAATACGGAAGTGTTATTTTCTCCTTCACATAACACAAGAACCAGAGTCACGCAATGAAATCAATAGGCAGCAGGTTTAAAACAAAGAAAAAGAAGTACTTCTTCACACAATGTGTATTCAACCTGTGGAACTTATTGGCAGTGGATGTTGTGAAGGCCAAAACTATAAAAGGGTTAAAAAATAGGTAGATAAATTCATGTGGGATAGGTCCATCAATAGCTATTAGCCAGGATGGTCAAAGATGCAACCCCATGCTGTGGATGTCCCTAGCTTCTGTTTGCCAGAATCTGGGAGTGGACAACAGGAGATGGATCACTTGATGGTTGCCTGTTCTGTTCATTTTCTCTGAAGCATCTGGCATTGGCCACTATCAGAAGACAGGATACTGGACTACAGGGACCATTGATTTGACCCAGTATGGCTGTTCTTAAGTGCCTGAGTGATGGGGAAGGTGTGAGAACTTTTACAGTGATGAAGAAGGGAGGGAGGGGGAAGGTTTTAAAGAAATAGAAGTTAGTTGGGATGGGGTAGGGGTTGAGTTCAGTAGGGGAGAGTTATATTTGAGAATAATTTGTATAGAGCCAAATGAGTTTCAGAGAGCTCCCCTTGGGTGAATGTGTATACAGGAAAGAGGAACAGTCCAAAGTGAGAGCCCAGTGGAATGCCAACAGAGAGGGAAAGAAGAGAGATAGAGTCAATGCAGAAATGTTTGAGTTCTGAAAGACTCTGGAGGAGTTGGAATGAAGAAGACAATGTCAAGAGTTTGAGGATAAAGAAGAGACGCTCTGATTAAGGGAGGAGAAAGTAATTGGTCACATTGGTAAAAATAGTTTTAGTGATGCAGATGGGCAGAAACTTGATTTAAGGGGACCCAGGGGTAAGACAGAGTTAAGAATTAGAGGCAATGGAACTGGACCATGTGATCAATGAAGTTAGTGCCAGTGGGGAACAAAGTCATGCTTATGTGAGATATTTGGCAGAGCTGAAGCACGGAGAGGATTTTAAATGAGAGAAATCTTGAATTTTCTCCAAAGCCACTCAGCAGTGTAAAGTGGGGCATTCCGTTTTCTGTTCAGTATTGTGTCAAACTGTGTTGCATTGATTCCATAGATGTTAATTGTGTCATTCCTAGTAAACTTCAGATTATTAGTTTGTATTCAATATGAGCTCAACTACATTATGTAAAGCTAAATTATATGTAGCTAGGGAATAGAACTGCCTGTCATTTATACCTAAAGCAGGAGAGATAGCTCAGTGGTTTGAGCATTGGCCTACTAAAACCCGCATTGTGAGCTCAATCCTTGAGGGGGTGATTTGGGGCAAAAATCTGTCTGGGGATTGGTCCTGCTTTAAGCAGGGGGTTGGACTAGATGGCCTCCTGAAGTCCCTTCCAGCCCTGATATTCTATGAAATAATGCCACTTTTAGTCCCTCATTTCATACATATCTTTTTTTAAGAAGCCACATATCAAGGCACAACATATGAAATGTTTCAGTTGTGATATATACATAAACCAATGTAATACAATGAGGCATATTATAAATATGCGCCTTCTTGCTATTCTTTATGTGATATGTAAAACATAAGTAAATATCTCAAACATTTCTACTATATTAAGTAGGCCTAAGTGAAAATTATAACTTCCATCACATAGAAATTCTGATATTTCAACATTTCTTTTCACCTGGATTCAGAACAAAAGGTTTTAAAAAAAATAGATTTGGAAATGGCAAAACTCTTCATTTTGACTTGTTCAACTGGTCCAAAACATTTCATTTCAACTCAGTTCAACATTAAACTGAATCACCCTGTGTTGTTACATTGCCTGATGGGAGTTGTATTTTGGGAGCATGATGCTTCCATTTTATTTTATAGTCTGGAATCCCTGATGCATGATGCAATACAGTCTCCCCTCTGACAAAGCTGAGTGATACATCATGGGAATCATATGACTGTGCATCATGGGAGATGCAGTCTGCCCAGGGAGCCCAGTCCATAGGAGAAAATGAGGGCACCAGGCAGGAGAATTATAACTCCTAACAGCACCATAGGGAGATGCAGTTTAATATTGAACTGACTTAAAACACCATTTTAGGGTCAGGTCTTGCAGAAAATTTTGACTTAAAAAACACTATATTTTCTGTTGAAAAAGCATTTTGATGGAAAATTCTCAAATAGCTCTAATTTTAAATTTAATAGTATATACTGGAAATGACAGCTATTGCAATAATAAGCTATGAAAATAACTAAAGTCAACACCCAATGGGGAACTTTGAATAAATGAAAGCTGTTGTAATGTTAATCCATTGGTAACAGTGATAAAATAATGTTACTGCTCTTGCTTAGGGTGAGATAAATGCACTGATCCATATTTAATAGGCTTCAATAAGAAAATTTTATATTCTATCTATCTATCTATCTATCTGGGGCAACATCCTCAGCTAGCATAAATCAGTGTAAATCCATACATTTAAATGGAACTCCAGCAATTTACACCATTAAGGAGCTAGTCCATTAAATGGGTGTCAGGACTGTTGTATGTAACCTTTCTATTTTGTTAACATTTTATTAATATTTATTTTGTTCTCTAGTTCTAAATCATATCTAGAGAGGGGCAGGGAATTAGTAACAATTTATCTAGACCAGCAAAACACAAATACAGGAAACAAATTTTTATGAAAACTCTTTAAAACAGAAGGAAGTGGAAATGAAGCTATTCATTTCCCCCTGCTGAAAGCTGTGCAAAAAAAAAAAAATCATACAGCAGTGAAGATTTATTATTGTGGCATAATAAGGTAACAGCTTAAGAAGGCTTAACAGGAATTAATTAATTGCTTGTTTTAGAAAAGAATTATTCCTGATAATGCAACTAGTACTGAATATAGTGTCAAAACCATTCAGATGAGTTTTGTTTAACTCATGTACTATTCAATGTATACTCTGTACTAGACTGAAGGTATGTTGATAACATTTTTGCACTGATGTTAAGCCAATGTTTCATTAACACAAACATAACACAGCAACAAATCTTATCTACCTTCCTCCATCAAAGTTTGATGCATATCTTATGCAGTTATTATATTAAAAGCTATAGGTCTGCTTTGTGGCCCTGCTCCAAATCCAACAGCAGCAAACTAATCTCTGTCTGGCTGGTGCCCCTCCCTCAGTGCCAACCTGAGGAAAGCCTCAGTGCTGACTCTATACGTTGGCCAGAGCAGAACAGCATTGTGCATGCAGGTGTGTGTCTTAAAGCGGCAGGATGCCATGTTTAGTTTGATCCTTTATGCGATTGCCTCACATTACTGTTATAGGCCACTCTTATACAATGTGTTGCAAAGTTGTTTTGTAAAACTGAAGGCACAGCTTTTTTTTTTTTTTTTAATTGCTAGATTGATGTAAAACCTTTTATGAGCCATTACCTCAGAAAGATTTAAGTGTGGTTCTGGGAAATGAGTGAAAAGAGACTCATTTGTAATCTTTTAGAGCTGCAGGTGAAACTTCCATTAAATAGAAGGATTCATTAAAGTTCAAAATGTGAGGATGGCTCACTAAAACATAACCTGTTAAACTAGTAGATTAGCCTTTATATTGGTAAATCAGTGCCCAAGAAAAACCTGAGCAATCTTTTATTTTCTATTAATAAATGACATAGTTCATCTCAAAAGTTCCTACTTGGTTAAATATTGTTCTGAATGTAGCTGCTTGATACTGTATTCACATAAATCATTTGTTAGTCCAGACTCAAGGCAGAAAACACCTTAAATATCGTACATTTTTTCGTCAGGGTATATTTTCCATATACTTTAGATTGGGAGTAGAACATTCAAACAAGGAACTAATTTGTTTTCTATTGTTTTACACCAGGGATTGGCAACATTTGGCACACGGCTTACCAGGGTAAGCCCCCTGGAGGGCCGGGCCAGTTTGTTTACCTGCCGCGTCCACAAGTTCGGCCAATCACGGCTCTCACTGGCTGCAGTTTGCCACTCCAGGCCAATGGGGGCTGCGGGAAGTGGCGTGGGCTGAGAGATGTGCTGGCCGCTGCTTCCCACAGCCCCCATTGGCCTGAAGCGGCGAACCGCGGCCAGTGGGAGCCACAATCGGCCGAACCTGCGGATGCAGCAGGTAAACAAACTGGCCCAGCCCGCCAGGGGGCTTACCCTGGTGGGCCGCATGCCAAAGATTGCCAACCGCTGTTTTACACAGTATAATCTTATAATATTTGTAGCTGCAGTATAATCTCATGTAATCAATTTATGTACACCACTATGAGCTAGATTCTCCTCACCACCAAATTTTGCACAACACAGGGGAAAGAGGAAGGACAGCCCCAACCCAAGTGTAACTTAATGCTCATGTCAGATACACACTAAAGGGATGAATTAAGGCTGCCCAGAAAACCATAGTTCTGGCATTTCCTAAGGCTTGACTGTTTTACTTTGTAACCGTAACATTCTTTTAACATTTTAAAATGTAACAGCTAGCTTTATTTTTTAAAACAAAGTGAAGCAATAAAAATCCAATTACATTGACCTCTTTCATTGGTCATCAGAAGTATTGGAAGCTAGGACTTTTAGATCCACAGCACATACTCCTTTAGCTCAAGCAGAAGTAACTGGCAGCAGTAGCCTATTATCTTCTGAGGATTAGCCACTAGAGGGAGATGACACAGACGCTTTACTAGTGGCTTACACAGTTCTTTGCTAGATGGCAGAGGAATGTTGGAAATCAAGCATCTTGAAGACTCTTTGGCACTTTTCTTGACTCTGGGAGGGAGTGGGAATTACAGGCAAAACAGCCACGCATAGAGATATGGCATATCAATTCTGAAAGGCTGCTTGACTAAGTGAGTCAAACTTGGGTCTGCCATATTAGAGATCTATGGCCAGATTCTAGGCCCTATTGTAATGGGGGCAGAGTGAGCCCCCACAAGAATATTCCCCAGAATATGGGCTACATGCATCAGTGCTTCCTCTCATATAGTCCCCAGTATAACAGCATATCAGAGAAGAGAGCGGGAGTGGGCAGAGTGCTCCACACTCCAGTAATTATAGGCTGCAGTGAAGCCAATAAGTAGCAATGTAAAAGGACTGGCATAAGGGTGCTTTTACTTACACTTGGGGTTCATCAGCTCAAGACCAGCTCAAACTGGGAGGTCATGGTTTAAAGTCACCGTTATCATACATCCCAGATGGACCTCCTGAGAGGTTCAGAACAGAATCTTGTCTCTTGTGGTCATGGTACTCAATGCACCTTCCCCAAGTGGATAAAGCAGATTGACACAGGAGGGGAAGCTCTCTCCTCAGCACTCAGTGAGATAAGGCTCTTAGCAGAAACCTTGAAAGTTGCCATGAAATGTAATTGTCTTCCTCTAGCCAGCTATGCTTAGAATCGAAAGTGTTAGGCAACCTTAACTATCATCATTCTTTCACTCCAGAATTGTATAAAGTAATTCATGCCATATGTTCCTTCTACAAGCAGAAATTTAACAGAATGCCTCCAAACAATTATCTCAACAGACAATAAGACAGCAATAAGATCTCGAATATTGCAAACAAATTGATATTTGAGGTGTCAAAATCAAGACAAGACTAGAAAGAAAAAACAATCAAAATGCCACTAAAATCTGAGATGGTGGTGATGGAATATGCTGAAGTTTTCATGTGAAAAAAAAATGGCAGCCTTACACTAAGTGTAAAAACAAATTAACCTCCCCACAACCACTACCAAGACTACGCACACAATATTATCTCTACAGTGACACTGATGTGCATAGTATTTTACAAGGAGACGGGGGGTGGAGTGAGGTGGGAGAAAGAGGGCCCATGATCAAAAGAGCTAACAATTTAGGGACCAGATCCTACAGAGCCTTACCCATGAATAGCCCCATTAAAGTCAGGCTAAAGAGATACTTGAATTGATTGGTAACATTTAAGCATAAGATAATTTAGACACAACAAGCATGGGGAGAAGATTGATGTTAAAGAAGTGAAGTACTTCAGTAAGCTGCCTTTTTAAAATATATATTTTGTTTATATAATTTCTCCTTCCAGTGCATTGGGCATATAAACTAATTACACAGTGACAAGAGAAAACAACATTCATGTGAGATATAGTTTAATTAACATTGGGCCAGATTTTGCAATTCCCTGTGGTGTTTTTCCATTTATTTCAATGGGGGTTTGAATTAAATCTGTAAGAGTTGCCAGAATAAGGACTGGTTTCAGAGTAACAGCCGTGTTAGTCTGTATCCGCAAAAAGAAGAACAGGAGTACTTGTGGCACCTTAGAGACTAACAAATTTATTAGAGCATAAGCTTTCGTGGACTACAGCCCACTTCTTCGGATGCATATAGAATGGAACATATATTGAGGAGCTATATATACACACATACAGAGAGCATAAACAGGTGGGAGTTGTCTTACCAACTCTGAGAGGACAATTAATTAAGAGAAAAAAAACTTTTGAAGTGATAATCAAGCTAGCCCAGTACAGACAGTTTGATAATAAGTGTGAGAATACTTACAAGGGGAGATAGAGTCAATGTTTGTAATGGCTCAGCCATTCCCAGTCCTTATTCAAACCGGAGTTGATTGTGTCTAGTTTGCATATCAATTCTAGCTCAGCAGTCTCTCGTTGGAGTCTGTTTTTGAAGTTTTTCTGTTGTAATATAGCCACCCGCAGGTCTGTCACTGAATGACCAAACAGGTTAAAGTGTTCTCCCACTGGTTTTTGAGTATTTTGATTCCTGATGTCAGATTTGTGTCCATTAATTCTTTTGCGTAGAGACAGTCCGGTTTGGCCAATGTACATGGCAGAGGAGCATTGCTGGCACATGATGGCATATATCACATTGGTAGATGTGCAGGTGAACGAGCCCCTGATGGTATGGCTGATGTGATTAGGTCCTATGATGATGTCACTTGAATAGATATGTGGACAGAGTTGGCATCGGGGTTTGTTACAAGGATAGGTTCCTGGGTTAGTGGTTTTGTTCAGTGATGTGTGGTTGCTGGTGAGTATTTGCTTTAGGTTGGGGGGTTGTCTGTAAGCGAGGACAGGTCTGTCTCCCCAGATCTGTGAGAGTAAAGGATCATCTTTCAGGATAGGTTGTAGATCTCTGATGATGCGCTGGAGAGGTTTTAGTTGGGGGCTGAAGGTGACAGCTAGTGGTGTTCTGTTATTTTCTTTGTTGGGCCTGTCTTGTAGGAGGTGACTTCTGGGTACTCGTCTGGATCTGTCAATCTGTTTTTTCACTTCAGCAGGTGGGTATTTTAGTTTTAAGAATGCTTGATAGAGATCTTGTAATCAAAATACTCAAAAACCAGTGGGAGAACACTTTAACCTGTCTGGTCATTCAGTGACAGACCTGCGGGTGGCTATATTACAACAGAAAAACTTCAAAAACAGACTCCAACGAGAGACTGCTGAGCTAGAATTGATATGCAAACTAGACACAATCAACTCCGGTTTGAATAAGGACTGGGAATGGCTGAGCCATTACAAACATTGACTCTATCTCCCCTTGTAAGTATTCTCACACTTATTATCAAACTGTCTGTACTGGGCTAGCTTGATTATCACTTCAAAAGTTTTTTTTCTCTTAATTAATTGGCCTCTCAGAGTTGGTAAGACAACTCCCACCTGTTTATGCTCTCTGTATGTGTGTATATATAGCTCCTCAATATATGTTCCATTCTATATGCATCCGAAGAAGTGGGCTGTAGTCCACGAAAGCTTATGCTCTAATAAATTTGTTAGTCTCTAAGGTGCCACAAGTACTCCTGTTCTTCTTTTTGCAGGATAAGGACTGCATGTTTAGGCTTATTGTTTTCAAAGGTATCACCATACAAGCATTGTACTGTTGGGATGAACTGACAAACATTATTTTGTTTCATGGTATTAGGATTGGGCTCTTAACTCATGCACTTGTTTTATTTTCTAAAATTTCACATTTGCATATGATCATGTTAAAGGATTATCAGAATTATTCTCAAATAAAATGTTGGGCCTAAACCTCCATTCACTGCACAGCCAAAATTGTAACTGAACTCAGTTGGTAGTTTGGAGATACATGGGATGAAAGCTTGGGCCTCTTATGGTTTTAGATATTTTAAAATAAAAATCCATAGCAGTATATTTTAAGTCTAAAAAACCCATCTTTTCCCAGTTCCAAGCAGCAGAATCTCAAGACCTGTCTTCATTCCTGGGGTATCCATCCCAGGCAGATTTCATTCCTATTATTTGTTAAGTTAATTATTTTTAATAGAACCATCAGTCTCCAAATAATTTGTAGCACCATCCAAAATTTGCAAATCTGTTCGCAACATGTTGCAGCTTGTACTACTGAGGGCATTCTATGCCAAAAAATTAAAAATTCTGCACACAATATTTTAAAATTCTGCAAGTTTTATTTGTCAGTAAATAAATGCAGAGGCTCCAGCATGGCAGTGGAGCACAGGCCACACAAAGGTGGGAGATCACCCTGAAGCTTCCCCACCCCAAGGACACAGACTCATTGGTAAGGCTGCACCCAACCCTGACATAGCACAAGGCCTAGGCCTGCCCCAGAAACACCCTGGGGCCCTGCCCCTCTGCACCAACACACCAGGTGTGGGGCAGGCAGGTTCAACCCGGCAAGATCCAAGTGTGGAGGGGCTCAGTGTGGGGGGCGAGAGGATTCTGTGTGGGACAATCTGGGTGCAGGTAGCTCAGTGGGGGGTCTAGGTGTGGGGGGATCTGGATACACAGAGGCTTATTGTGGGGGTCTAGGTGCAGAGGCAATGGGACTCTGCAGGGGCTTCCAGGTGAAGGTGACTGAGGCTCAGCAGAGCGGTCTGGGTGTGGAGGTTTCAGAGGGGGGTCTGGGTGCTTGGGGAGTGGAGCTTGGTGGGGTAGGAGTTTGATGCAGCTAATTGGGGGTCAGTGGTGTGGGGGTCTGGATGTTGTGGCTCTGGGTGGTATGTGGGGTGGGGCTCATTTGGGTGAGGGTTAGAGTGCAGGGAACTCAGTGGGTGGTGGTCTGGGTGCAGGGGTGGGGGTCTGGAGGCAGGGGGTCTGGGTGTAGGGTGCTCCAGATGCAGAGGTTGAGGTTCAATGGGGTGGGGTTCAGCTATGGAGGGCTGGGGGGGGGAGTTCTGAGTGTACAGGGTGAGGCTTGGTGGGGTGTTTGGGTATGGGTGGTCTGGATGAATGGGGTTGGGCAGATGGGGGAGCAGCTCCCCATACAGTAACCCCTCCCCCTGCAGCTGGAGAGTGATGGGGGCAGGAATCAGAGTAGGATGCTGAACTTCCTGCAGCTGGGGGAGGTTTCTGGGAGTGGGTCTGACACAGCGCCAGCCACTCATTGCAGGGGGAAAGGAAGTCCCATCCTCTCCTGTCTCCAGCCCAATCAGGACTAGCAGCTGATCCCAGATCAGGGTAGGAGCCACTGGCTGGGGTGTCCCTAGCCCTGCGGTGATTTACCTCTTCGCCGGCTGCTCCAGGTGCCTTAAACAATATACCTGAACAGCTAGGGAGTGGTGCATGACTGCTCTTGCAGCTTCCCTTTGCTTCCCTATCAGAAAGTCATTTATCTATGGGGAAGCAAAGAAATCTGTGGAAGACATGAATTCTGCACATGCGCAGTGGTGCAGAATTCCCCAGGAGTAAGTTTGTGGCAATTTTCTGTCTGTACTGCAGAGCACTGAAATATTTCAAAGTGGCCAGGATCTGAAGTTTCTTGTTAAAGTTTTGTGAGGTGAAGTTGGCTTACAGAAGATATTTTTCCACAGATTGAGACTCATTGGCAAATACAATGAGCACTAGCACAATGTTAATGAAAAATACATTTTCTTACCGATTGCAAGGAAAAAATGCATATTTATCCATTAACTGTTAGTTTTCCACAATAAGAACAAAGAAGGAGAGGGAGATTTTCAAGGTACAAAAGGCAGTTGGGTTACCCAACTCCCACTGAAAATAATTCAACTATACAGGATTTTAAATATTTAAGGAAAAAAATCACAAAGTAAATGTATGTTAAAAATTATCCACATCCTCTCTCTTTATGGTTCCATAAATATCAGATTATTATATTGCCAGACTTAAAATTGTATCATATTTCTAAACACTGTCATAATTGACCAAGCAACATAGGACTTAAATGTAGTTTGTCACACAGATAAAATGGAGCCCTATACAATCTGTCAAAGAAGCATGTGAAATGATTGAAATGGATTTGACAGCTGTGCATGGCAAGTAAGAATGCTAGTAAACCTAACAACTACAGAAAGAGGCTGTTAAACATTTTACCATTAAGTTTACTTTTGGAAAATTTTGATGTCCCTGATGTAATTTAACATATTTTTAAAATGTCTGCAGCATCTGAATATTCAAATGACTCTGTTGGCCCAGCAACTCATACAAAAATGTGTAGGTCAAAGAAGAGGGACTCAGTGAATCAGATGGTTATCCCACTGCATAAACATATAAAGCACAAAGTCATATAAAGCACAGAGTTATACAAAGAGCAGATTGGACCAAGTCTATACAGAGAAACAGTGGACCAAATCTTCAGTTGAGGTCCATGGAGTTACTGTGATTTACTCTAACTGAGGATTTAGCCCAGTTAATGGACAGCATTTGATTCAGCCAAGGTGTTTGTCATTAGATGGTGAGGGAAAGGGAGGAAGTAAATAATACATGATCTTATTATTGCAATGTGGGTTTAAACTATTTAGTTAATATGTTATTGATCTGTATGAAATGAAATCAGAAGGAAAATAAAGAGATGAAGGTGAGAAAGGAGAAAGTGGAGTGAGGAGAAGAGATACCAAACAAGGACCCTACCAGACTAGAGGATAAGGACCTACTATAAAATGTATTCAGAAAGGAGATTATATAACAGCAAAAAGAACAGGAGTACTTGTGGCACCTTAGAGACTAATCTATCTACAGCCCACTTCATCAGATGCTTATGCTCAAATAAATTTGTTAGTCTCTAAGGTGCCACAAGTACTCCTTCTTCTTTTTGCGGATACAGACTAACACGGCTGCTACTCTGAAACCTTGACTCTGTGACTTGTGCCACTGAAGTTAATGAGGCAACTAAGGGGCTATGAACCAAATTAAAGGGATCGTAACATGGCCCATATAGAATGATACTTCATTTTAAAAACCCAGGCCACAGTTTATGATTTTGTATCCTTAAAATTGGAGAGGGGAAAAATGCTGGATTTTGCTCTGTGGGTAAAAGGCAAAGGATTTGGTTTAGGGACTGTGAGTGAATAAAAGTTGCCTTGGTAATTGACCCTGGCCTATGCTTCTGACATCACTACAGATAAGTAAAAAAGTACAACAAGATATCCAAATTAGAATGTGATGATGATGCATGCAGTACAGATTAGATTAGAATGTGAGGCTGTTACTCTCGGGAAGTATACAAATGTCAGGTACATGTGACTGGAAGGATTACAAAACGTCAGTAGATTATTGTAATTAATGAAGAGGGAGAAAAACAATGAAAAGAACATTACAGACTATACCAATAGAAATCACAAGAAATGTGCTTTTGTGTCCCTTGAAACAACCCGAAGACTATAGTGACTGGGGCTCCATCTATACTGCACATCACTGGTGGTGGTATAGGGTACATGCCACAGTCAAAAGGGAGCCTTTCTCCCCCGTTTCCCTTCTGCCAGAGTCTTTCACTGAGGCAGGGAAAGGCTCCAGCAGCAGGGAGGCAGAGAGGCACTATACTGTTAAAAATAGCAGTGTAGATGGGGGTCGGGGGGAGAGACTGCTTGGGAGTATAGAGAGCTGTGCAGGGTCAGTGTGTCTTTACTTGCCTAAGCAGAGCCTTATTGTCTACACTGCTATTTATCCCTCTATTGGGGCCAGGGAGGAGCTGTGTATGTACTCTACATGTCCCTGTAAGAAGTGAGCAGTGTAGACATTCCTTAGAGAAGAGAAGGAGATGAGTAGTTACAGCATACAGCCAGGATAATATACTAACAGCCACAGAAGAGGTGAAATGTTACAAGGGGGGGTGTCTTATTGTTTAAAAAAAGATCAAAGAAAAATGCCAGAATGAGGAATAATTTATTTCTCTAAGTGTGAAGATGCATCTGAATCATGCCAGAAGAGGTTCTCTTTTATTTATATGAAACGATACAGAGCAAAAGACTAACAAACTGTGGTGGCAGATGGAATGCTGGACTAACTTCATTCTAAAACTAATAATACCTAGTTCTAATATAGCACTTTTCATCATTAGATCTCAAAGCTCTTTACAAAAGAAGTATCATTATACTCATTTTACAGATAAGGAAATGAAGGCAATGAGGTACAGTGACTTATCCAAGATCACCCAGCAGGCAAAAGGCAGAACCTGGAACAGAACCCAGGCCCCAGGACAGCGCCCTAGCCACTAGAATATTAACAGATACTATTAACTCTCTGGGAAACATGGGAAGGTGGACTGTAGAGAAACTATAACACTGTATGTAAAAAAGGAATGATCCGACAAATTACGAAACAGAAACAGACCTCTCAGCTTAATTTTAGTGCAGAAGTTACTAGCAATGTCAGGCAGATACATATCAGGAAAGCACCTTGCTATGTAATGATTTCATAAAAGGAAAATACTGTGAATCCAGAAGGGCAGTGGCAAGTCACTCCAATAAAGATTTTAGGTCACACAAAGAGTTGATGGGGTAACCGTCCAGGACATCATTTACTAGAATTGGGGAGCCATGTTTGACAACATGACTATCCTCCACAGCAAGCTGGTCTTGAATTCTACAGCAAGGCCCTTGGTTTTTTGTGGTAGCTGTGCCCTTCTGAATGTTTCAGGCTGTTTGAAGACTTAAGTAAAGATCTCTGCGTCAGTTTACATTCTGTTTATGTTTGTAAGGTTTTCTTCACAGCAACAGGGGTAGAAATGTAATTTTGAATGAGAGCTTAGAGAGGTAGAGATAAATACTCAGCGCGTGGTGGATTCCATAGCAAGTTCAGCATTCATGGAGTAACAGAATATATAGGACCCTAGCATGTGATAAAGCACCAGGTAAAGGTGCAGACTGGAAGTTGCTCCAATTTTCACTATCTGAGAAAAGATCCCCAAGTCTTTAGCACAGTGCTTAACAATGGAATAAAAATTACTGGGATATATCAGTGCAACAATGGTGAAAAGTGTGTTCGGTCCCATGTACTACAGACAGTAAGTGACTCACAGGGTTACTTTTAGAATGAAGCAAGGAATCTAGTATTTTATTGTAGTTAATCTGTCAAGATAAGAGAAGCATTCTGTTTTTGAAGAAAATAAGATAAGTGTTTTGACTCGAAGTTAGAGAGAAAACTTCAATGGGAGCAAGACTGGGCTTCTCAGTAGACAACAAAGATGAGTATCCTAGATAGCTCGCATGGACATTTTCCAGGCTAACTGTATATGTATCACACACACACACACACACTGTCTTCCCCTTCCCCCCCCCCCCCCCCAAAAAAAAGTAGAATCAGACCCCAGCTCAAAATTAATTTAACTAAAGTAACAAGAGCCCATTTCAGCCTTCACTTTTTAACATGATGGTGACAGGGCTGGTATGAAAGTGAAACAAGCAGCTGGCTCACTGACTCAATGTCTGAGTTTGTAAACACGCATTAGGAAACACTAAAAGCCAAATTAATTTGGCAGGTTTCTCTCTAAAGAACCCCAGTACAAAGAGTTTGAGGACATGATATACTCTTTAATTTGCAGAGAAGTACTTGTTCTCAGGCTAGGGATACACCCGGATCACAACATTCATATAGATGTTTTGTACAGCTGAGAGTATGATTTATACCTATTTTTATTAGGAAATAAGAGAATTTTAGAAGTGGCCTAGAGTACTGGAAATAAGGAGAACTACACAGTAGTAAACAAGTACAAGAATTAAATATGCAGGATTTAGCACAGAAGTGACTGAACACTAAGGGTCTGTCTATTTTGCAATCACAGGGTGTGATTTCAGCTCAAGTAGACATACCTGAGCTAGCTGTAATTGAGATATTTCAGGTCCGTGAAGCTGCAGCAGTTTCAGCGTGGGGCAGATCACACTGAAGCCCATGCTGCCGCACCTTCACTGCTCCAGTACCCAGGCTAGCTAGATTAAAGCTAGCCCAGGTATATCTTCTCCAGATGCAATCACATCCCAGGACTGCAGTATAGATATACCATTGGTGTCCAGTCAATTCTATGCTAAGTCCTGCATATTTAATTCTTGTATCTGTTTACTACAGTATGGGACAAAGCAACCTTGTCAAATGAGAATAATTAGAATTATTCTCCTTAGGAGAGTCATGGGGCCGTACTTCCTTTACCCTGTTTACAAAATATCCATAATGACTACAGTGGGAGTCTCACAAGAGTAGTGAAGCTAGTATAGGGCTTTTACTCTTAATGGAAGATGTTTATGTACAACAGTAAGAAAACGGTTCCATATAGTATGCTAGGTCAACATTTGAAGGATCAAATGGATCAGTGGAGCAAACTGTTCACCTTCACTCAAAATCAGAGAAGCTTGCCTGTACTCCGTTTCACGAGTAGGAGGAGGAGAGCGGCAATCACCTTTTATCCTGTGCGAATTTTGTTTTTCTTACAAATAAAAGCTTCCATCCATTGTGGTTGTGAAGATGACCTTCCAAATATAAACTGATGTACTACAACCTTTGAGTCTTCAGACAAATAGACGTAATTTATATATATAAGCAGAAAACCCACATTTACTTACAGCGCTATGAAAATGATATCTTTAGTTTTATGAAAATAGTATCTCTTTTTCCTTTAATTTGGGAGATATTGTGCCTGTCATCATACAGCACTAATGTAGAAGCTTTTGCCCACACAAGAGTACCTCATATAGAGCGGAAGGAAAATCTTGAAGCCACATGGAAGAATTAAGATAATTTGTGCACAATTGCCTGCAAACTAGATTGGCTAATTGTCTACAGAAAAAAAAATGTTTTCACACTGAAATATTTTGTTTCAGATAATGCATTTGGTAAGTAGCTGCCTTTATTTTATAATGTTTTCAGAAACTTCAATAGAAAGACTAGAAACTAGTCTTCTATGGATCTGTTTGTCATCATCTTACATCATTCTAAGATATCCTCCTTATGGGGATAATGGATCATGAAACTTTGAAACTTCTGGTTTACATGTATTGCCTGCAAGCAATATATAAATAGCACAAAAGTGACTGAACACTAAGGATATGTCTATATTGCCTATATTGTCCAGTGGGTGTGATTTCAGCTCAAGCAGACATACCTGAGCTAGAGCATCTATATTTGTGAAAGATCTGATAGTGATTCTGTATCGATAATACAGGATACTCATAGCAGGATGTACTTAGGTACTAGGAGAATTCCAATGCTGTCAGTATCAAAACGCTTTCCTTATTCAGGGCCAGACTGTGGCTCATCCCTTCATAAGAGCACAAGCACAGGAAAGTTGAGTTGTTCAGAAATTTTGTGTTCAAACCATTTTTCAATGGAAAATTGGGCCTTTGACTGAATGAATTTTCGTGTATGTTAGGTTCCGGCAGAAAAATTCAATTTCCTGTCAAAGAAAACAAAAACACCAAAAAAGAAGGGGGTTTGGCCAACAATTGAAACTTTGGATTTGAAAATATTAAAATATTTTATTTGCATATCTTTGATTGAAACTAAATGTTTTAAACATGCCTGAATCTAGCAGTTTCCTTCGACTCATTTAACATTTAAACTACACCCTCATAAGCCACCCTTGTGCCCAATGGAAGTTGTAGGTCAGGGCCCCATTCTTCCAATGAGCTGGACTCCCCAGACAGACTATATCTCCCTTGATGAACCACAACGGGTCAATATCAGGGGAGGCTGTGGTGTATCAAGGTATATGTAGCATAGCTCACGGGGGAGAATGGAGATGTGAGGCATCCTAAAACTCTTGCGAGTCACCATGGAAGTGCAGGCAGAGTGATCTGGCTCAAAATATTTTGTTTCCATTTTCCCCAGTGAAAGTTTTCAATGAGAAGTCAGAATTTTCCACAGAGGAGAAAAAAAATAACAGCACTGTTTTCCTACTAGCTCTATAGAAAGGGCACAAAAAGCTTTTGCACCTTGTGCAGGGGCTGCTGAAAGTGTGGCTGGGAGCAGATCCTGCAATTTATCAGTGCTCCAGATGCTAGCTGTCAGAAAGGGACAGGAGAGAGTTGTGCTTCCTCCAACAGCCCTGTGATCAGCAGCTGTGGGAAAGGATGCAGAGAGCTGTAGTATAGGGGCCTGATCAGGGCCCCTCCAAATGCACTGGCCAGGCACAGAGAACCTAATCCAAAATTCATTGATGTCAATGCGCTTTGGATCAGGCCCAGAGTGAGTTGCATTATCCACCCCTCCCCAAGGATAGGGCAGCTGCTATACTGGTGTGTGGCAACCTGGAGTCAGAAGTCTAGTCCCTCTGTGCCGTGGACACCATTTCTGAGATACAAACTAGCCTTAACTGTCAATATATTCCAAGCTAGTCTGTGGTGAGACATGTTTCTTACCTTTCAGATTGTCACAACATCAGCTGAGGAAAAAAGGATGATTTTCTTTTGTTGACTTTTGTGAACATAAAATCAGATAGTTTGCAAAAACTGTAAAAGTCCTTATTTAGTCTTTCACTCCATTACAAAAAAAAAAAAAAAAGTGGTTACCCTGGCCTAAAATAGGGCAGTTGAGTGTCAGATATCAGACTTTGCCTCTGCAGCACAGAAAGTATTTTTACAATATTTAATTTACCTCCACCTGCAGTAATTACATTGCTTTAAATGAGAGGCCATTGTAATAGTCCTTCCGGGAATACAATTAAAAGTTTTGAGGTGAAACGAACTTTTCAAACTCGAGGAAACAAGCCACTCTTTCATTTACTTGCAAATTAGCAATTTTTCACACTTCCTGACCCTGAAAGCATGCATTAGTATTATAGTGGAGAGTGAACCTAAAAAAAAAGGGGGGGGGGGGGGCAGAAAATTAAATCTTGGTAATGAGGAATTCTAATGACTAAAAGGTTTGGGAAACCACAAATCTGCCAAAATGTTGTGTAAAGTTTAACATTTAGAACCAGATCACTGCATTAAGTTTTCATTATGGGCTTGAACTTTTCCTATGTGTGGCAAGCTCTGACCTGATCGGCAACTGTGGGCCTGATTCAAAGCCCATGAAAGTGTTCTTTTATATATTTCCTTGTACTTTGGATCTGGCACTATGAAAAGGAGAGTGAGACTGAGTTGAGCTATCTCTGCTGTCAGGATCGTGACAAGGAGAGTCAAGACCAATGGGCAGAGCAGGGTCAAACCTGAGGCTGAGTCTCAGAGAAGTCCATAGTCAAGTTCTAGATCAATACTAAGGATCAGAGTCCAAATCAGGTTTCAGGGCCAAGGTCAGCAAACAAGATCTAAATCAAGCCAAGGTCAAAGCCACACATTTAAGAGCAGGAGTAGTCATAGCAGACACAGAAGATCTGCACTGTTACCTGGACACTTCCTGGAATGCCCCTTGGGTTTATATAGGGCAGGGAGCCAATCAGGAGCCAGGAAGCTGCTGCCTGTTAGGCCCCTTGAGGCAGGACTCCCCGTGGTCTGTGTCCACAGCAGGTAGTGAATAGTGGAGTGTGAGTTTGTTACAACTGCTACTGGGAGCTAGCATGGAGGCATTTGCTGTCTGGCAGATCTGTAGGTCCAAGTTTGAAACTTGCGGGTGCTTACATTCCACAGCTGAATGGCAGGGTATATGGCAATATGCTGCAGGGCTTTTACTGCCTGTGCCCATTACCTGTTTGGGGGTATATGGCCAGTCATTATTAGTGGAGGGCCCTTGGCTCTGGAACTTGATCCATCCTTGCAGTTCACTGGAACGGACTTTCCCTCTTTTTAGAAGATGGTTGAAGTAAGTGAGTGAGTAAGACCTAGTTGGGTTTGATCTCTTCCAACATTTGGCAACAGCATACTTTGCTCAAGATGCACCATGTGAGGCCCAGCTCCTACAAAGACATATTCACATGCTTATCTTTAAGCAGATGAGTAGTCCCATCAATTTCAGTATGCCTGGCAGGATCAGGGACCAATAGCAATTTAGGTATTTTACAGCTTCGTCTGCTAAAAGTTTGGGCCTTCCAGGAGCATAAAACAAGATGTAAATGTTACCTTAGTGTTTTTCTCCTCCCCCATCCCCCAATTATTTCCACTGATTTAAAGTGAGCTTGTTGTAACCTGCTCAAGCTTCAGGCCGAATGCCCTAGATGCCTTGCAGGTCAAGGGCTATTACTGACAGAGACTTCTTCTCCAGGAGCATCTCCCAAAATCATTCTAGTTATTGTATCAATTTATTATACTCATGTAGCTTTTCATCTTTTTTCAACTTTTCTTTAGTTCCCAATGAAGCTGAGATCAGCCTCAACCCAGTAGACTTCTATACACACAAACTACTAAGTAGTTAAAAAGAACAGGAGTACTTGTGGCACCTTAGAGACTAACAAATTTATTAGAGCATAAGCTTTCGTGGACTACAGCCCACTTCTTCGGATGCATATAGAATGGAACATATAATGAGGAGATATATATACACACATACAGAGAGCATAAACAGGTGGGAGTTGTCTTACCAACTCTGAGAGGCCAATTAATTAAGAGAAAAAAAACTTTTGAAGTGATAATCAAGCTAGCCGAGTACAGACAGTGTGATAAGAAGTGTGAGAGTACTTACAAGGGGAGATAGAGTCAACGTTTGTAATGGCTCAGCCATTCCCAGTCCTTATTCAAACCGGAGTTGATTGTGTCTAGTTTGCATATCAATTCTAGCTCAGCAGTCTCTCTTTGGAGTCTGTTTTTGAAGTTTTTCTGTTGTAATATAGCCACCCGCAGGTCTGTCACTGAATGACCAAACAGGTTAAAGTGTTCTCCCACTGGTTTTTGAGTATTTTGATTCCTGATGTCAGATTTGTGTCCATTAATTCTTTTGCGTAGAGACAGTCCGGTTTGGCCAATGTACATGGCAGAGGAGCATTGCTGGCACATGATGGCATATATCACATTGGTAGATGTGCAGGTGAACGAGCCCCTGATGGTATGGCTGATGTGATTAGGTCCTATGATGATGTCACTTGAATAGATATGTGGACAGAGTTGGCATCGGGGTTTGTTACAAGGATAGGTTCCTGGGTTAGTGGTTTTGTTCAGTGATGTGTGGTTGCTGGTGAGTATTTGCTTTAGGTTGGGGGGTTGTCTGTAAGCGAGGACAGGTCTGTCTCCCCAGATCTGTGAGAGTAAAGGATCATCTTTCAGGATAGGTTGTAGATCTCTGATGATGCGCTGGAGAGGTTTTAGTTGGGGGCTGAAGGTGACAGCTAGTGGTGTTCTGTTATTTTCTTTGTTGGGCCTGTCTTGTAGGAGGTGACTTCTGGGTACTCGTCTGGATCTGTCAATCTGTTTTTTCACTTCAGCAGGTGGGTATTTTAGTTTTAAGAATGCTTGATAGAGATCTTGTAATCAAAATACTCAAAAACCAGTGGGAGAACACTTTAACCTGTCTGGTCATTCAGTGACAGACCTGCGGGTGGCTATATTACAACAGAAAAACTTCAAAAACAGACTCCAAAGAGAGACTGCTGAGCTAGAATTGATATGCAAACTAGACACAATCAACTCCGGTTTGAATAAGGACTGGGAATGGCTGAGCCATTACAAACGTTGACTCTATCTCCCCTTGTAAGTACTCTCACACTTCTTATCACACTGTCTGTACTCGGCTAGCTTGATTATCACTTCAAAAGTTTTTTTTCTCTTAATTAATTGGCCTCTCAGAGTTGGTAAGACAACTCCCACCTGTTTATGCTCTCTGTATGTGTGTATATATATCTCCTCATTATATGTTCCATTCTATATGCATCCGAAGAAGTGGGCTGTAGTCCACGAAAGCTTATGCTCTAATAAATTTGTTAGTCTCTAAGGTGCCACAAGTACTCCTGTTCTTCTTTTTATGGATACAGACTAACACGGCTGTTACTCTGATACTAAGTAGTTGCTACACAAAAGGGAAGCCTCCACACAGGGACCAGGACTGGGATAGATCAGCTGTGTCATATAGTCATGGCTGCACAGGCAACCTTAATTCTGGCATTTCCTAGCTTTTGAGTGCTTAACTTTGCAACCTTAATATTCCTTTAACATATACATATAAGTAACATATATGCATATGTAAAACTGGGAAGAAATACAAATACTGTTTGTGTAATGCTTTAAAAATGTAAAGCTTTATATAAATTTTAAATATATTTATTATGACTTCAAAGCCAGGTATTTTCACCAAAATCTTTATTTACTGATCTAATTTTTGTACCAGATATTTGAACAGTTCTACCAAGAGAAAGGTGAAAACTCCTGTGACGTTGTCTGATTAAAATATAACCATGCAAATCATTGCTACCACTGTTTTATAATTACAATGAATCTTATATAAAATATAACTCATGGCCAGAACAGGCTAAACAGTTTGCAGGCTAACTAACCCAAAGTTGACCTTTAAAGACATTAGGAATGGTAATTAGGGCCATTCATGGTAAATAGGCTAGAACTTTGAAATGCAAACCTATGTTAGAAATTAGAGGTAATACTAATTGTGTGTATCTTAGATGTTATCCATGTAAACAAACAGTTCCTGTCTGTCACCATAGCTACTAATTTAGAGATCAAAAGGGAATGTTAACATTTAGATGACTCTTGGGGAAAATAATGTCATTGTCTATACGTCTCTTTGAAGTTTGTCATAGACTGCCTAATGAATAAATTGCCCTATGTTAATCTGTGTAACTAATTACTGGTGGTGTTTAGAAAACAGAAGGTTACATCAAAAGCGTATTGTTTACCCTGGACTGTATGGTCAAGTGGATGCTAGAACACTGTATAAAGAGACCCTTGGGTCCTGATCCTGTTTATCTCAGATCTACTTGATGCTTCATCAGGGGAAACTTAAGCCACCAGATTGGGATTCTAGTGCTGACTGGTCCACCCTGAATATGATATTGGACATTGGACTATAACCTATGAACTATTTCTGAAAGAACTCTTTGCAACTACAAAGCTCACCATCTCTGCTATGTATCTGAACCACAAGAATTAAACTCATGTCTGTATGTATATTGATCTTTTAACTATACTCTCTCTCTTTTGTTTTTTAATAAATTTTAATGTAGTTAATAAAAATTGGCTGTATATATGTGTATTTGGGTAAAATCTGGAATATTCATTAACCTGGGAGGTAATGTGTCTGATTCTTTGGTATTGGTAGAACCTTTTCTTTTATATGATGAAATAAGATTTTCAGAAATCTTCATCATATTTGACTTGGGTACCTGGATGGAGTCCTGAGGCTGGGTACGGTGTTATTGACTTCTGAATAACCAGCGAGGTAATTAAGAAGCTGTTTTATTCTGGCTTGGTAAACCTAAGTATTGAATTATCCACCAGCTTTAGGGTTTGTCTGCCCCATTCTATGAAGTTCCCCCTAATTGAGTGACCTCAGCCAGCCCCCACTGGGACCCCGGTAACAACTCCTTTCACATATAGAGTGTGTACATTAAAAATGTGCTATTTATTTAATAAGAACAGGCATTTATTAGTTATTGAAGTCTATCCTGGCTTTGGAAAATAAGATGACTTCAAATACACAGGAAATGTGTGATAAGATGTTTTTTTAAAGGCTGTTTTCAAAACATTAAACAATGGTAAATCTATTTTATATGCCAGTGTTAGTTAATCTAATTTCCAAAGTGAGCTTGACCACCCAGAGAGCAAAGATCAATCTTTGTGGAAAGAGTTGATATCATTTGTAAAATTTATTATACTATATTAATAATATAGTTACATTCATAAACCTGGAAAGCATCCAGCCTGTTTGTGGTGATCCAAAGAGTAGAGAAAGCTCTGTTATAGGCATAGAGGATACAGGATCAAGTTCCAGTTATTGAGGGGAAAGGAGAAGGGGACTAATGGGAGGTGCATCTCTCTCCCTGTCTCACTTCGCCACCAACTCTGTGTCACTTATCAGTCCAGGATACTGTCTGTGGATGATGTGGTCTATTCTGTGCTTCCATAGCTGTTTGTGAGCTCTCTGGCCCTTCCATCCCATTGGCATCATCACTGCAGCATCTTGACTGTCTTTTCTGGGTGGGGAGCCCTGGATGCACTTGTTCAACTGAGGATAATGAGGTGTGCAGTATTTATCATGGGTTGACACCTATACCACTCTCTCCTGCACCTCATTGAACAAAGTGAAGGAGGAGTCCCAGCTCAGGATTGTGTATTGATTGCTGGTGTTGCCGAAAGACTGGTAAATCTGTGCCCTAGACTTGCATAGCTTAAAATTTACTCCTAAATTTGTCAAGCTCTTTGAAATTCTTCAAAATAATGAAAGTTGATATATAAATGTAGAATATTAAGAGCTGGATATTATATGTGACATTGCTAAGGAACTAATCTACGTATGTGTTTTGCAACATGCACGTATAAATCTGATTTGAACACAGGAAAAAAAGGGACTGGAGTTGCCTAGAAGCAGCTATTTTTACACAGTTTATTGCTAATATGTGTGTCTAAATGACATCAGATGCCTCCTTCCTTTTATGAAGCAGCTGTGAAAGGTGTCATGTCAGGGATGGTTACATAAAATCTTGTTGAATGCCTTTGTTTTTATAGCTCTAGGTATTCCCAAACAAACACCTTTAGTTAAAGGCCATGAATGTTCAATGAACACCTTTGTTGTTTTCTTCCACCTCTTTTGTGGTAGGGAGC
Organism: Trachemys scripta elegans; assembly: GCF_013100865.1. NCBI lineage: Eukaryota > Metazoa > Chordata > Testudines > Emydidae > Trachemys > Trachemys scripta. The sequence goes on from NC_048298.1 coordinate 182,593,748, forward strand.
AAATCTTTCAAAAGGAAGACAAGGGTTTTCATGGATGAGCACAGCATCAGGCTGCAGACTGGAACTACAATTGAATTCAGATATTGAAGAATATATAAAGGTGGCACTGAAATTAGTACTTGTATTGTAAATGCTCCTCTTTGGCCTGAGGTCCTTTAAACTTCCTATAATGAAACTCTTTGATTAGAACAAAATTAGGCTCAAAAGGAATTTTCTTATCAAAATTATTGCTGTAGTGATTAATTCAAAGGGCTTTTTGCTCGCCGAAAATACACAAGGGTGGTGGAATGTTTCTCTGATGTTTTATTCTTTACCTCATCTCCAAACTCTGTTCCCATTGAAGTCAACAGGAGTTTTACCAGGATCTTCAATGGAAGCAGAGTTAGGACAATGCTACATGCTTTTAAAAACTCCACCCTGAACCTATTAAAGTTCAGCAAAATAACATAACAACAAGCAAGAGGGGGACTGTAATGCAGATGCTTATGTTTACCCCATGACTGGGATGTCTTAATGGCTTTGGCACTGCTAAGCAGTATGCACTCTGTTCTTTTGCAAGCTGGGCAGACAGATGTGCATGGAAAGTGAAAAGTGTCCAATGTCCATAAACTAGAAAACAGAGTTAGCCTGTCAGGGAAAGAGTGTTATTAATAAATGAAATGGATAATTACATCTTTCACCCAACCCGACCTCAATGCACTTTACAAACACAAAGTAAGGCTCACACTAACCTTGTGAGGTAAATAATCAATTACTGTGCCCATTTTATAGAAGGGTAAAGAAAATTGGATCAGAGAGGATAAAAGATCAAACTGCAAGTCAGTGGCAGAACTGGGAATATAATTAGGAAAACCTGACCGTTGGTGCCTCTTTGTCTAACCAACAAGACAACACTGTTTTCTCTTGAAATATCATGGCACTGGATAAAGCAAATTGCCCAGCAATCTGAGCTGGACAGAATCATCTGTTTTTACATATGATACAAAACCTGCTCTTTGAGAGTTTCAGGAATGTGGCTAGAATTTTGTCATTCTCCCAGATTTGTGTGGTGTTTTATACATTTACCAGAAAATACATGTTGTGAGAGGTGCTATGTATAACAGTAAGTAAAAGAATGAATAATTAAGTAAAAGTGAAACTCCATCCTGAAACAAATGGCAGATGTTGACACACTCCTCTTTTATCCCAAAAGGAAATAAATAGTCTAGCTTCCCCATACACACACACACACACACTTTCTTTATCTCAGTTATCCCAGTTGCTCTCAAAAGCCAGCTGTACATCCTGCACTCACAGCTTTTTTTTGTCTTTTCTACAGTCAGATTGCAACTCCTTTCTTTTTGTCTTTAGCCCTTTTCAAACCATTCTCTAGAACCACAAAAGGCACACAGAAAAGCTTTGCTTTGCATTGTAGGGGAAGCATCAAGAGCAACTGTTTGTCCAGTGAACTGCCATGATGATCATTTGTTATTTGAGCCCTGAATTTCCATTGCGTCATTTTGATGTGGCTGCTCTAGGAGAACATCCAGAAATGTTCCTGAACGTCTAGCGTTGGGCAGAAAAATCAGCAAACATAAACATGAGAAAGTGACAGCACCAGGTGAGAATGTGTAAAGGTAGTTTGTTCTGTTCTAGAAGAAAATAGATTGAGTGTAAGAGAGAGAGAGAGAAATGATGATGGAATCTCTGTGAGTTCTGTAAAAAATGCCATTGGAATGGATAATTGCACCGCTCTTTTATATGGTAAAAAATGAGAAGTATTGCCCATGTTTGGAATATGCACTCAGCTGAAGTCAGAAAAACTCATACAGATGTTAGAGCACAGAGGTGAATTTCAGACATACTGCCCAGATAACAAACCTATCCACCCTCCCTCAGATCTGTGTGAAAAAGCTATTTGCATACTGAAAACAAGTTATTCAGAATAATGTTTTCTGTATTATAACTTTATCTGCAAATTGGCATCAGTCCATTGAATTCAATGGAACTATGCAGATTTATACCAGCTGAGGCTCTGGCTCTAAGGGAAGGTCTACAGTTTGCTCTCATATACCTGCTCCCTGGCAGTGTGAGTGGCAGCGGGGGAGCTAGCCACTTGAGTATGTACACATCTGAGTCTCTAGGCTTGTACTCAGTGCAGGGAATTTGGAGGGGGATAGGAAGAAGGTTGTTTTCTTGTTGCATTTCAAGTGGGGCAGGTGCACTCATTTTGTTCTTGCATTCTGTTTTTCAGAGATTATCCCATTTCACGATCAGTTTTCATCAGAGCACTGTTAACCTTTTTACTACAACCCATTGCTAATCAGATTTGTTTTTCTAAAACAACACTATTTTCAGTTATAGAAACACATACAAAAATGTCTAACGCTGCCAATTTATTTATTTATTCATTTTACATTCTTGTATTCCAGAATTATTGTAGCCAATTTACTCATGGTAATAAGATTTCCAACAATCAAATTACTACTGAATTACCACGGAGGTAGGAAGGGTAGTAAGTTCAATGTATGGTTCAAAATAAAGAGACTTCCCTGCACACATAACTAGCCAGGGAGCCATATTACATACAAAATAACACTAAGGGCAAAATTCAGAGGTGATGTGTAAAGTGGTATGGATTACACACCCTGACGCTTATCTACTTAAATCACAGTTGTATAAAGGAATCTAAACTGATATAATTTGTAAATGGATTAAAATGAAAGTAAATGTGGGGGCAGATTACTTTAAATTACATCCTGTTAATTGCTTTTTTCTTCTCTTTGGACCTTCAGCCTGTGATTTTACATGAGTACTAGTAGCTGAAAGTCTGTGTTGTCACATGGGTATAATTCGAAAAGTCATGGGTATAAAAGAGCTGAAAATGGCTGAAAACTTAACAAATTGGACAGTAACAGACCACAGATCCCGGTGATGATTGAATCTGGTGATATTCTAAACAAAAGGAGCTCTCAACCATGCTTGTATTTGTTTCCATTACTTCGCACTGACTGTACAGACATTCTAGACTTAAGAGTGAAATTTTCCATTATTGTATATGCTAGTTATGTTATTGATATAAATGGTTGTATTCATTTGTGTGTGGGTTGCGTAGTTGTGTGGATTTGTGCTGGTGACAAATAAAGGGTGTGTGCTTCGGTGAGAGACTGTGTGTTTGGGGTTATTGTGTTTGGGGTTATGATGTTCAGTTGTGTGGGTGGTTGTGTTGATTTGTGTCTAGGGGGTTGTGCTGGGATATTGGTGTTGATTTGTGCAGGTGGCAGTTGGGGGCATAGTTAGACCAACTAATCCACCATCTGTGCAGTCTCCCACATACCACCAAAGACACTGTTACATGTAAATGAGCTATAGAATAAGGGTAATGATTGGTTGAGTTACCTATGAGATCACAATGGTCTAGGGTTCTTGGCATGGCCTAGGTACATGCCTTAGTGTAGCTATCTGCCATTTGGGTGTAATTCTTAAAGTCAAAATGGCTGAGGACTTAAAAACTAAATATTAACGGACTGCAAAACCCAGTAATGATTCAATCTGGTGATATTCTGAACAAAAAGAGCTCTCAGACATTCTTGTAGCTATTTCCATCGTGTCACACTGACTTATATATTTTAAGCTTCAGAACGACATTCTTGGAATCTTATTATGTAGATAGATGCCCCTAGACTAAGTGACCCAAATTCAGAGATGATGCATAGAGAAGGATGCTAATTAAGATACTGCTAAATGGGCACAAATCTACATGAGTCTAATTAAGTCTAAGGGAGTCCATAGGAAGTGTAAACTGGTATAACATTGACGAGGGTGGGGCCGATAGAGGTGGTCTTTATACTAGTTTATCTTTGTCCAGAATTATTTAGAATCACCTCAGAGTAATCTGTATGAATTCAAAAACCAATTTTTTTTTTCAATGAGATTCAAATTTGGACTATTGAATGTGATAAAACCTTTTTTTAAGAATATAATTGAATTAGTAAATATTAGTAGATGGCAAGGATAATACTTTGTATTTTAATAGGGATTTCCATCCAAACATATCAGAGCTCTTTACAACTATTAAGTCAGATAGCCTGACTACTGTGAGATACGGTAACCAAGCCATTGGATACAAAGAATAAAGCACAGAGGTTGTATGATTTGTCCAAATTAAAGATAGATGTGACTGTCATGTAATTGACAATCTTCTGTAAAACATCCATTAAGATGTTCCTGAATATTATAAGAAAAGCTCTTGTTCAGCTATTAATGTTTATCTAGAACATTATATAAAATATGTGCTCTCTTCTTTAGAAGTGTAATAATATAGGGAAAAATAAAGTTTAAAGAGCCAAATACTCTGCATGTGTAAATGGACTCAGAGGGCAAATTCATCAGCTATGTAAGAAGATGCCAAATGCATTAACATCCTTTTGAAGTAAATGGAGCTGCACCTACTTATGGCATTGATGAACTTGGCCTCAGGACCCCATGCTTTCAGAGTTACTGGGTATAATTTGAGTTTGTTTTACGTCTAGTTTCCCCAGACTTAGTGTTTAACATTCTATCTAACTTCATGTTCCCCAACTCATAATATCTATTTCTGCCAGGTTGTAATGTAATTCAGTCTTCATGGGTGGGTTTATATTAATATGGAGGAAGAAACACATATGCTAATTTATGCGTATGTGCTATGCTTATAGGAAGTTTTTTTTAATCCATCTCTTTGAAGATATTCTATACATTTTATTTGTTTTTATATGTCAGTTCGTAACTTTAGTTTTGTAATCAATTTGCACTATTTAAATAAATAAAATTCAGTGAACCTCCTCCTTTCAGGAGGAAGAGGAAAATTTGGAATAAAACTGGTCAATTCAGTGGTTTTGAAGAGCTCTTACTTACCAAATCACATTAGTTTATTTTTATCAGTTATTAATTATAAATTAATCTGTAATCTATAATTGGTGTAGATATCGTGTTAGGCCTAGCTTTGTGGTATATTTTTTCAATTGCTCTGGAAAAGTGGTTTCTCAGAAGTGCACAATTATATATTTCATCTTCATGATTTTCTGACTGTGGTTTATTGATGAATTGTCCACTGCAACTAGATAATTCTGGAAATTGAATGACTTTCTTTTTCTTTGGCCATTGTGGAGAAACTAAATGAATTCTTTGCATCGGTCTTCACATTGAGGATGTGAGGGAAATTCCCAAACCTGAGCCATTCTTTTTAGGTGACAAATCTGAGGAACTGTCCCAGATTGAGGTGTCATTAGAGGAGGTTTTGGAATAAACTGATAAACTAAACAATAATAAGTCACCCAGGACCAAATGGTATTCACCCAAGAGTTCTCAAGGAACTCAAATATAAAATCACAGGACAACTAACTGTCATCTGTAACCTATCATTTAAATCAGCTTCTGTACCAAATGACTGGATGATAGCTAATGTGATGCCAATTTTTAAAAAGGGCCTGTCAATTACAGGCCAGTAAGCCTGACTTCAGTACTAATCAAACTGGTTGAAACTATAGTAAAGAACAAAATTGTCAGACACATAGATGAACATAATTTGTTGGGGAATAGTTAACATGGTTTTTATAATGGGAAATCATGACTCACCAATCTACTAGGATTCTTTGAGGGGGTCAACAAGCATGTGGACAAGGGGGATCCAGTGGATATAATGTATTTAGATTTTCAGAAAGCCTTTGACAAGGTCACTCACCAAAGGCTCTTAAGCAAAGTAAGCAGTCATGGGATAAGAAGGAAGGTTCTCTCATGGATTGTTTCCTATCTTTTAACCAGTTACCAAAGGGTAGGAATAAATGGTCAGTTTTCAGAATGGAGACAGGTAAATAGCAGTGTCCCCCAGGGTCTGTACTGGGACCAGTCCTATTTAACATATTCATAAATGATCTGGGAAAAGCAGTAAACAGTGAGGTGGCAAAATTTGCAGATGAGACAAAACTTCTCAAGATAGTTAAGTCCCATGCAGACTGCGAAAAGGATCTCTCAAAACTGGGTGACTGGGCAACAAAACGGCAGATGAAATTCCATGTTGATAAATGCAAAGTAATGCACATTGGAAAACATAATCCCAGCAAAACATATAAAATGATGCGTGCAGATGTGGTTGCCCCATCTCAAAAAAGATATATTGGACTTTGAAAAGGTTCAGAAAAGGGCAACGAAAATGATTAGAGGCATGGAACAGTTGCCATATGAGGAGAGATTAATAAGAGTAGGACTTTTCAGCTTGGAAAAGAGATGACTAAGAGGGTGTAGCAAATTGAGCATTCACCGGCGCAGCACCTCCTGCTGATCAGTCCGGGAATTAGCTCACTTCCAGCCTTGGAGTGCCTCTTGCTGGCCGGGAACCCCCTCCCCCTATGCCCACCTTAACTCAGCCCTGGTCTACACTATGACTTTAGGTCGAATTTAGCAGCGTTAGATCGATTTAACCCTGCACCTGTCCACACGACAAAGCCATTTTTGTTGACTTAAAGGGCTTTTAAAATCGATTTCTGTACTCCTCGCCGACGAAGGGATTGGTGCTGAAATTGACCTTGCTGGGTCAAATTTAGGGTAGTGTGGACACAATTGGACAGTATTGGCCTCCAGGAGCTATCCCAGAGTGCTCCATTGTGACCGCTCTGGACAGCACTCTCAACTCAGATGCACTGGCCAGGTAGACAGGAAAAGCCCCGCGAACTTTTGAATTTCATTTCCTGTTTGGCCAGATCTCATCAGCACAGGTGACCATGGAGTCCCAGAATTGCAAAAGAGCTCCAGCATGGACCGAACAGGAGGTACTGCATCTGATCGCTGTATGGGGAGACGAATCCGTGCTATCAGAACTCCGTTCCAAAAGACGAAATGCCAAAACATTTGAAAAAATCTCCAAGGGCATGAAGGACAGAGACTATAACAGGGACCCGCAGCAGTGCAGCAAGAAACTTAAGGAGCTCAGGCAAGCCTATAAAGAACCAGAGAGGCAAATGGCCGCTCCAAGTCAGAGCACCAGACATGCCGCTTCTATGATGAGCTGCATGCCATTCTAGGGGGTGCCCCTACAACTACCCCACCCCTGTGCTTCCCTCCTCCCCTACCCCTCCTGGGCTACTTTGGGAGTTATCCCCCCATTTGTGTGACGAATTAATAAAGAATGCATGTTTCAGAGTAACAGCCGTGTTAGTCTGTATCCATAATTAATAAAGAATGCATGAATTTGAAACAACAATGATTTTATTGCCTCTGCAAGCGGAGATCAAAGAGGGGAGGGGAGGGCGGTTGGCTTACAGGGAAGTAGAGTGAACCAAGGGGACGGGTTTTCATCAAGGAGAAAAAAACAGAACTGTCACACTGTAGCCTGGCCAGTCATGAAACTGGTTTTCAAAGCTTCTCTGATGCACAGCATGCCCTGCTGTGCTCTTCTAACCGCCCTGGTGTCTGGATGCGCGTAATCAGCAGCCAGGCGATTTGCCTCAACCTCCCACTCCTCCATAAATGTCTCCCCCTTACTCTCACAGATATTGTGGAGCACACAGCAAGCAGTAATAACAATGGGAATATTGGTTTCGCTGAGGTCTAACCAAGTCAGTAAACTGCGCCACCGAGCTTTGAAACGTCCAAAGGCTCATTCTACCACCATTATGCACCTATAGTTGAAGTGCTCCTTAGTACTGTCCAGGCTTCATGAGCCATGGGAGCAAGGGGTAGGCTGGGGTAGGTGCGACAGCGTGGTGCTGCCAACTGGGAGAGCAGCAACTGGAATGATATTCCAGGCAGGACTGAATCTCCATTAGACGAAACTTAAAGAAGAGAATGACCTGGAGTCATTCCCATGTCTGCCCAGGCGCCCCCGACCAACCTAACTTAGGTCCGCCAGGAGCACCCACGGGATGACAATGACGGTTAGCAATTGTATTGTACCGTCTGCCATCCGCAAGGCAAGGCAAGGCAAGGGGATGCTGCTGTGTAGCACTGCAGTACCGCATCTGTCAGCAGCATCCAGGAGACATTCAGTGACAGTGAGCTGAGCGGGCTCCATGCTTGCCGTGGTATGTCGTCTGCACAGTTAACCCAGGAAAAAAGGCGAGAAACGATTTTTTGCGGTTGCTTTCATGGAGGGAAGGAGGGAGGGGGGCCTGACGACAAGTACCCAGAACCACCTGTGACAATGTTTTTGCCCCATCAGGCATTGGGAGCTCAACCCAGAATTCCAGTGGGCGGTGGAGACTGCGGGAACTGTGGGATAGCTACCCACAGTGCAATGCTCCGAAAGTCAACGCTAGCCTCGGTACTGTGGACACACACCGCTGACTTAATGCACTTAGTGGAGACACACATAATCGACTGTATGAAATCAATTTCTAAAAAATCGACTTCTATTAAATCAACCTAATTTCGTAGTGTAGACATACCCTCAGTGGCTACTACCAGTCGTCATCTAGCCCCCTTTCTGTAGGGCAGACTGAAGTCTGTAATGGCCAGTCATCATTGACAAGGGGGTTGGACCAGCTGCTTCTGCCTATCCCCGGGCTGCACCTCCGCAGCCCCAGTACCTGATTAGGCCTTTAGCCAAGGCCTCAGCCTGGGGAGTTGCCAGGCTGGAGCTCCCCAGCTCTTCTTGCCTTTTCCCCAGCACTGCTCTGCATCAGGTACCTTGTGCTCCCAGGCAGCTAGGCCCTTCTTACTCCAAAGCTGAACACAGACTGTTTGCCTTCTGGCCCAGCAGCAATTTTATAAGGCCCAGCCTGGCCCTGATTGGCTGCCTCCCAGCCTCTTCTTATTGGCTCTCAGCCCCAGCCCTCTCCAAGGGCTGGCCTTTTAAACTGTTCAGGGCCAGAGTGAGGTGACTGTCCCGCTATAGGGGGGATATGATAGAGGTCTATAAAATCATGACTGGTATGGAGAAAATAAATAAGGAAGTGTTATTTACTCCTTCTCATAACACAAGATCTAGGCGCCACCAAATGAAATTAATACGCAGCAGGCGTAAAACAAACAAAAGGAAATATTTTTTCACACAACAAACAGTCAACCTGTGGAACTCCTTGCCAGAGGATGTTGTGAAGGCCAAGACTATAACAGGATTCAAAAAAGAACTAGATAAATTCATGGAGGATAGGTCCATCAATGGCTATTAGCCAGGATGGGCAGAGATGGTGTCCCTAGCCTGTTTGCCAGAAGCTGGGAATGGGCAACAGGGGATGGATCAATTGATGACTACCTGTTCTGTTCACTCCCTCTGGGGCACCTGGCATTGGCCACTGTCAGAAGACAGGATACTGGGCTAGATGGACCTTTGGTCTGACCCAGTATAGCCGTTATTATGTTCTTATGCAACCTTTAAATTTCATAATAAAAGAAAAACTTTACAAATTGAGCCAACATATTTTTAGATAAAATATATTAACCATCATAAAAACTGTAATATTTAACTTATGGTCTATGAATAAACTTCTAATTAATCTAAATCAAACTAAAGTTGTCATGATTTTTAAACAAATGGAATGATCATACATACAAGGTATCTGGTTTGATCTTGATAGGATCAGATTTATGCTCATTGCATTTGTTTACTTATCAAAGTTAATTAAGTTCATAGAACTTTTTTCAAAAATATTAAGGGTGTACAGCAATGACAAAATGAAAATTGACTTAATCCTAGATTTCTGTGTTGAATCTGCCCACTAACCAGGCTGTGGGGTATAGTAAGCACAGAAACAAGTTTATTAAGTTTATTAACCTTACCTGAGAAGGTTGTGAAGGCTAGGACTATAACAGAGTTTAAAAGAGAACTGGATAAATTCATGGTGGTTAAGTCCATTAATGGCTATTAGCCAGGACGGGTAAGAAATGGTGTCCCTAGCCTCTGTCTGTCAGAGGGTGGAGATGGATGGCAGGAGAGAGATCACTTGATCATTGCCTGTTGGGTTCACTCCCTCTGGGGCACCTGGCATTGGCCACTGTCGGTAGACAGGATACTGGGCTAGATGGACCTTTGGTCTGACCCGGTACGGCCTTTCTTATGTTCTTATGTTCTTAAGTATTTTCCCATCTCTACAAAATATTCGGTGTTAAAATATTATCCTGCATAGTTATTTTTGTGATACCACTGATATTATTTGGGTTGTAAGTAGATGTAAGCCTGGACCCTGAGATGTAAGCCTGGACCCTGTTAAAGTCAATGACAAAACTCCTATTGATTTTAATGGGGCCAGGATTCCACCTTTTATCTATTATCATAATGATGCCAGTGCTTGTTTTAATTTTATAGTTCAACTTTAAAAACACAAGATCTTAATACCTCAGTTCCCCACTGAGGTTCCCCCCACCTCCTTCTCCCACCCTTTTCTGTTTAGGGCTACTTGTGATGCCCTTAGGCCCATTGGTGAACAGTTACTTGTATAAGTAGTTCTACGGATGTCAATACAAGTTCTTGAGGGCTAAATCATGGCTCAGCTAGACCAGTGTTTGAAATGCACCTCTTAAGCCCCTGCACCAGCTACCTACATGACAGGTAACAGCATGGTTGGGGAAGTAGGCTCAACAGAGCTGCTATGTCCTTTTGCTGTGTGCATGGAGTTTTGGTTCCACCCAAGTCAATGTGGCTGACAGCATAGCTATGACAGTGCGTTGAGTAGCATACTGTGTGCTGGGGATAGTCAAAGAATGGTTCACTCTCTCCGTAGAGCTGAAGGGAGACCTGGAGGGATTTTGTGAAACACTTCCTGAGCAATTTCAGAGGCAGCACAACACCCCAGTGCCCCTACTACTGGACACATCATAATGTCATGATCTGGTCTTATGTTACGTCTGTGCCCACCAACGTGTATAAGCACTCCATTAACTGGTCTTTAAACTGTAAACTCTTAGAGGCAAGGACTTAGGGTTACCATATTTTGAGCCTCCAAAAGGAGGACACTCCACCGGGCCCCGGCCCCGCCCCCAGCCCCGCCCCAGCCCCGTCCCGCCCCCCCGCCCCAACTCCGCCCTTCCCCAAAGTCCCCGCCCCAACTCCACCCCCTCCCCTGCTTCCCGCGAACATTTGATTCGCGGGAAGCCTGAAGCAGGTAAGGGGGGGTGTGGGGGGAGGAGGCGCGGCCCAGGCTGGCCCCCCCACGCGTTTCCAGCCTGGGTCGGCTCGGGCCCTGGGGTGCCGGCCCCGGGCCCGGCCCCCGGCCGAGCACCCCTGGCCCGTCCAGCACTGCCGGTCCCCGGCCTGGCCCCCGGACCCCCGGCCGAGCACCCCCTGGCCCCGCCGGCCCCTGGGCCCCCGACCGAACACACCTGGCCCGCTCAGCACCCCCCAGCCCCGCCGGCCCGCTCAGCACCGCCCGGCCCCCGGACCCCCGGCCGAGCACCCCCCGGTCCCCGGCACCCCCGGCGCTCAGCCCCACCGGCGCTCGGCCCCGCTGGCCCCCGGCGCTCGGCACCCCCAATCCCCGGCACCGCCGGCGCTCGGCCCCACCGGCCCCCGG
>NC_048298.1:182605355-182627006 GCF_013100865.1 Trachemys scripta elegans
CGGCCCCGCCGGCGCTCGGTGCCCCCGGTCCCCAGCACCCCCGGCGCTTGGCCCTGCCGGCCCCCGGCCCCCCTGGTCCGCCCGGCACCACTGGCGCTCGGCCCCCGGCGCTCGGTGCCCCCGGCGCTCGGCGCCCCCGGCCCCGCCGGCCCCCGGCCCGGCACCGCCGCCCGCATGTCCCGATTTTCCCGAACATGTCCAGCTTTTTGGGATTTCCCCCAGGACGGGGATTTGGAGCCCAAAAAGCCGGACATGTCCGGGAAAATCCGGACGTATGGTAACCCTAAAGGACTGTCTCTCACTATTGCTCCGCATAGAGCGTAGGAGAATGAAGCTCTAATTTTAGCTGGGAGCTCTAGGTGCTATGCTAATACAATAATTAATTGTTCCTAACACTATATTCAATGGCTTTTTTAAACATTTAATTTTGATTATTATGAGAAAAAAACACATTTATTTTACTCGTTGAAGCAATGTGCCTTAATAATTTGAAACAGAAGTGCCTGCCCTTATGTCTTAGTTGCAGTGACATCTGTAACTCATGAGCTTACACAATTCCATGCATGACGTTTGCTATGCTTGGCAAATTTCCTCTGAGATATGTGCTAACTAAAAGATGAGCTCTTATTTTGTAAATTTGTTCATGACTTAAATTCTTACCAGCAACACACAACTATGGGGTGAACTAAGTGGTTGATATTAGGATAATTAGTGGCAAGTGCTAATATTTTTCCAGGGTGAACGATTGGCATGATTTGTGCCTGCAATTTGGGCAGCAGCTTCAGTTACTTAGCAGATTAAGGGTTTTGACTGGAATTCTTTATCTAAACAAGGGGAAAGGCATACAATCACTCTACACTGAAGTGTCAGAACCACTAAGTCAATTCATCCAAGCACAAGATAATGTTGTGTGCTTCCAGATTTTTCCAGAACATCACGTTATTAGCCCAATTATTTCAAGGTTTGCCAATGGGGGAAAAATGTGTTCACAAAACATTCAAAAAAATCTGAAAATGGCCTGTCATAATATTATCAAGGCTCTACAGATACTGTTCACATGCTTTGATCCAAAAACTTATAGTTGTGCGTTATTTGCTCACAGTCTAAGTTCAGTCACACAGAGAGTTGTGCAAGGGCACAGCCCTGAGACTGAAATTGACCATTTTTGACTTTTGTCCCATATGTGAATTGAATTTGCTTGGCAATTTCTTTTCACATTTCTTGTCCTGATTTGCTTAGATTTGGGACCACTGACCCCTTTATAGAAAATAAATAGCTGTTCTGCAAACATCCTAAGTGTTACTCTTACTTGTGTCCTGGAACTTGCTTAAAGTAATATGTTGTAATAGTTGCTTGATTTGTAGCCTAGCAGGCAACCAATTGGAAGCCTTGATCCATTTTGTACAAATCCTAATCTCTTATGCCTTAAAACTGAACCTAATTTATGATGTATTTTATATAAAAATGCTTTAGATCCCTATGTGAGATGAAGTGTCAATCTGCAGTGGGGACTACTTTGTTGGATGACTGTTATCAAAGACTGTGCCCTGAAATGGGGAATTTAAAGGAGCTTTTTTTTTTTTCTGATTTCAGCCCAATTACTGAAAGAAAAAGAAGATAATTGGTAGAAATCAAGCAAGGATTTATATGTATAGATGTTCAGGCAGAAGTATTTTATATAGCCAAATTTTGTACAGTGCATGCAGAATAGCAGTATTTGTTTAGGGATAAAAAATTGCTGAACACAGAAGCACAAATGGAACAAAGTAAAGACTCCTTGATGGAAGAGAATCTAGAAAACTTATCTGATAAGAGTGAGCATATGTGAGCCCTTTCCTTTGTTTGTGTTATAAGATGCCTACTAGAATTGAAGCCCAACTTTGAGATGTGGCCCTCGCATTCAACCTAAATTTCTGAAACTGAAAAAATGAAGCTACTGTATCTATCTGGGAGGCTAGATTATGGAACTAGTTCTATTCTCCAAGCTACCTAGGTGAATCCTCAATGTGACTTGGAGAATCTCACCACCAAGGAGTCTGAAATGTCTGCAAAAGATGTGCTGGATGTTGCTGAGATTTATTACATATTTGGAAGTTAAGGTCTGATTGTTCCACTATTACAGTCATTAACAGCAGGTTCTCCAGCCCTGGCTGTTATGTGTTTCCGTTTGCAATGTCAGAGTTTGGTACAAAGCTTCCTCTGGATCCCTGGCCTCTGCAATCAGCTGCCTTGGCTCAGCCACATCTGTGCTGAAGATATAATGCAGTTGCCCAAAAGGCACATGGGGTTAGGCTGTGTGTACCCCTCTTGCATGTTTGCATGCAGGAGGTGAACTTGGTGAATTTTTACATTCCAGGAAGAAAACAGTACAAACCAGTTAGGGAGAAATAGTCTTCCTCCTCCTTTCCCTCTCATGCAACTGTTGCTGCCTTGATCAATAATCCGGCTGCTTTGTGGCAGGCTACCAAATGTCAAACCCCATTCAGCTTTCTACAGATCATGCACTTCATGCTGATACTTCTTTGAGAAACATGGGAGAATTGTTAGAAAGCTAAAAGTACAAATAAGAAACATTATTTTTCTTCCTCATGCTTTACGTGAATCCTTCCCTGATTTTCTTCTCTCATCCTGCCTTAATTTCATCTCTCTTCATTTTATCTGTGGTCTTTAATCCATTTTGTCATTGTTAGCTCCTTCAAATGGCACATTTTTTTCCTTACAGCTCACAGCCAAGACTATTTTTAACTAAATGAGTTTAATCTCTGTACAGGTTTTCTTAAACTCTACATTTTCTTTGCACCCATCACTGACATATGCAGAAAAGAGCATGCAATTGGAAAGATTATTGAGACGCTTTGCTTATACATCATTGCAGGTCATTAATTATGGAGCTTCAGGCAGTTTCAACACGGACGTAGCACTGCTGAATATTATAACATTAAATGAAGCTCACTTATAAATCCCACATTAGTTAATTCTGCTTCATTTTATTGCTATCATGCTTTTGGGAGTATGGAATGTTTGGGAAAGTAAAGGAATTGCACCTCTTTGTATTTAATTGTTCCACGGAAATTCTGATGAATAATGACATTTATCTTCTGAAATAAAATCCATTTAAACATATTAAAGAAATATGGCATACCATACCGGAGTATTAATAGAATACAGCAGTGCCCCAAGGCCCCAGCTTTGATGAGGACCCCATTGAGCTGGGCACTGTAAAAACAATAGTAGAGATCCCTTCCCTAAAGACTTTACATGGTCTAAAGAGAGGAGAGAGATGAAGGATGTAAGGGAACAGAGCAGAACAGAGTAGCAGGTTCCCAAGAGTGTGTCTACACTGCACACTAAATCAGGGCTCCGATTCAGATAAGAACCCAAGCCCCTCTTTCATCCACACACAAATTTGAAAGCACCGAGGACCCAAGTCCTAGGACCCTGCTGGAGAGGGGGGGTCAGAGCCTGAGTCCCGCTATGACTCAGGTTCAAGCCCTGTCATTTTGCAATGTTGACACAGCTCAAGCCACAGACCTGAGTCAGAAGGTCTGTGTAGGGTAGTATGGACACATTAGCACAGCTGTGAGACCCAGCTCAAGCATGGGCTTGGAACATCGAGTCCATAAGCCCAGGTTCGACAGACACAGTTTTAAAATGCTCTGTAGATATACCCCAACACACCTGGAAACTGAACCCAGTCTGCTTACTCCCAGGTCCAAACCACTATCCACATTGAAATAAATAAGAATTAGGCCAAACATATTTAGGCCCTACAAACATATTTAGAAACACCTATCTACCCACATAAATGCTCTTTGCATGGGATCATTACAGCATTTTCTTGAGACTAACCATAGTGTTAAAGGGTCTTTAAGATTTTTTTTTTTAAACTTCGAGAGCAATGTTGTAGAGGATTATTGTGGACTACTTTTCAAACATGTAGACAGGATTTTTGGTTAACTTACTCTCGTGAATCTAAGCTGACAAGAGCTCCTCAACTGATGTTGTGGCAGAACTGAAGTCCAGCACTTTGAACCAACAACCAATTGTTGTGTGTGGTTTAGGGATAAATTTTAGCTTGGTTGAGTTAGACACTCTTTACCCCCAACCCCCTTATGCCTGAGCTCCACAGACTTTATATCCAGATATGCAGGGGCTGCAAGCCTCCACAGAAAAAGGGGCTGGGAGACTGGGCAGAGGGCAGATTACTCCACCCCAAAGTGCTGGCCAGTAGACCTGAGCTGGTGCAGGGAGAAGGGGTAATAATTTGCTACTGGTCCATAATTAGAACAAGACAGCAGCAAAGAGGGAATCATGTGGAATTCAACATGTTAAGATTTTGTTTCTAATTGCATTGACTTCTTATGCTGTAACTAACTTAAATTCAATAGAAATAGGCAGAAGTTGGCCATCCTTAATTTTTGGACGAGATAAACTATTCTAGCATATTTTTCTGATTCAGATTTTCCTCAGGCAGTTTATGCAACATTATTCAGCCTGCTGCCACCCTCTAGGGAAATTAGTGAAGATGCTGAGAGAAAACATACTATATTTAATGTCTAGCTCATATACACTATGACTCAGTATACCTTGGTTTGGCCATTATAGAGAGGGGAGGCTGGCCATGATGTTTAGATTATGTATATTACAAAACCACCCCTCTCCCCGCAACAAAGACCCGCCCTCCCCCCAAAAAACAAGTCACGCCACTGCATACACTTCATTTCTCCCCCTGGACAGATGGGTGAGAAAATAAACAACTCATGACATATGTGTAGTCACATTGCTTAAGGTGCTACTGGAAGGCACTCAGCTGTTGTGGTGAGCAGGAAAGTATACGAACCACTGTGAAATAGAATAGTTTGAATCCAGCTTCAAGCTTCCTCAAAGTGCAGGGAGGGTCAGAACCAGGCTCCTTTGTAATCCAGGGCATGCTCCAGCAAGCAGTTCCTCACATAGGCATGCCATTCATTGAAGTCAGTTGGTGAGGGCTTGCTGAAGTGGGCCCTAGCATCTATGGAAGTTAGAGAAGGTCAATATAAAATTAATTTATGAATGCCAAAAACTACATTATGCAATCTCTAGGGAAGGACAGGCAAATTGTTATAGACTGGAGTCTTATGAGATTTTTAGAGGCCGTGGTCTAAGCTTAGAAAAACAAAATCCAATGTCTAAAAAATAATTAACTTTCCACAATCCTCACATTAACTTATAAAAGCCAGGCATGATTTTAGTTCTGGAATTGAGCTAAAAAGCATCAGGCAAGCAAAAGACTAAGAATTTTTTGAAAATATTTTATTTGTTTCATAGAAATAGATCAAGCAAGGGATGAGGAGGTGATCATGCCAGTTTTCTGTTTGTAGTTAGCATTGTATTTCAAAGCGTATTGCTGTTTATAAATGCGAAGGCTTACGGCAAAGAGTGGTAATGATTTCAGATGACATTTCTGAGGCTGCCAGTGAAATTGTTGTTGTCAGGTCTGAGAGATTGCCTTTGTACTTTTTAAGGAGAAAAGGGATCTCAATATTTTCAGGTAGAGGAGCCTCACCTGAGCCCCAGTTCTGCAAAGGGTTATGCCTACACATACAGTTACTCCAGGCAGAGTCCCATTGACTTATAAGCCCATGGCTTTTGTTTTGTTCTCTGAATGCAGGACATAACACCTATCTATAGTCAGCAATACCCTGATTATAATGAATTATGAATTAGCACCTGGAAGTTAACATTCAAATAATGTTCTTTGTCTTTGGACATTGTCCTTTTCCCATTTGAATAATTATTTTGTATTTCATTACCCTTAGTGAGACAAACATATGGAAAAAGGGCCCAAATTTATTCTCATTTATATGGGTGCAACATACCTTTGCTTAAATTCAATTAACAGTGGGACAAAAGAAAGTAAGGGGATAATAACTACCTCCTAATAATATGGGGGTGGAAAGGGAGAAAAATGTTCTCATGGATACGGCACTGGACTGGGACACAGAAGAACTGAGTCTAGTTCTGGGCTCAGCCATAAATTTCCAGTATGACTTTAGGCAAGTCACCTAGTCCGCCCTGTGCGTCAGTTCCCTATCTATAAAATACCAGCAATGCCCCTCTGCCATGTACATTGGCCAAACCAGACAGTCTCTACACAAAAGAATAAATGGACACAAATCAGACGTCAAGAATTATAACATTCAAAAACCAGTTGGAGAACCCTTCAACCTCCCTGGTCACTCAGTTACAGACCTAAAAGTCAAAAAGAACGAGGAGTACTTGTGGCACCTTAAACTTGTGGCACCACTAACAAATTTATTTGAGCATAAGCTTTCGTGGGCTAAAACCCACTTCATCGGATGCATGCAGTGGAAAATACAGTAGGAATATATATATATACACAGAGAACATTAAAAAATGGGTTTTGCCATACCAGCTATAATGAGACTAATCAATTAAGATGAGCTATTATCAGCAGGAGAAAAAAAAGTTTTGTAGTGATAATCAGGATGGCCCATTTCCAACAGTTGACAAGAAGGTGTGAATAACAGTAGGGGAAAAATTAGCATGGGGAAATAGTTTTACTTTGTGTAATGACTCATCCACTCCCAGTCTTTAGTCAAGACTAATATTATGGTGGCCAGTTTGCAAATTGGCCAGCCTGATTATCACTACAAAAGCTTTTTTTTCTCCTGCTGATAATGGCCCATGTTAATTGATTAGACTTGTTATAGCTGGTATGACAACACCCATTTTTTCATGTTCTCTGTGTATATATATCGTCCTACTGTATTTTCCACTGCATGCATCCGATGAAGTGGGTTTTAGCCCACGAAAGCTTATGCCCAAATAAATTTGTTAGTCTTTAAGATGCCACAAGTACTCCTGTTCTTTTTGCTGATACAAACTAGCACAGCTACCACTCTGAGACCTAAAAGTCGCAATTCTCCAACAAAAAAACTTCAAAAACAGACTCCAATGAGAAACTGCAGAATTGGAATTAATTTGCAAACTGGACACCATTAAATTAGGCTTGAATAAAGACTGGGAGTGGATGGGTCATTACACAAAGTAAAAACTATTTCCCCATGCAACCCAGAAGATACCCCCTGGCTCATGGCATTCCCTCAGCATCTGAAACACTGGAGTTGGCCCTGGTGGTAGAAAAATATACTGTTTCTTGTTAAATAAGGAAATGGAAGAGGTGAGAATAATTCCTCCATCCCCCTTTTATCTTATGCCATCCTGCCTCTCTAACTGGGCTTCTGTAAATTGGTGTTATAGCTAAGGATATAAATGGAACATCCAAATCAACTTTTAGAAGGAAGGTGAAAATTAACATCTTCCCAGTCAATTGTCTAGGGCAGGGATCGGCAACCTTTGGCACGTGGCACGCGGCCCGGTTTGTTTGGCACGTGGCTGATCACGGCTCCCACTGGCCGCAGTTCGCCACTCCAGGCCAATGGGGTCGGTGGGAAGCGGTGCGGGCCAAAGGTTACCGATCCCTGGTCTAGGGCTATCAAATGCCATAAATAGGCTGTGAATGGAAGTAATTATTTAACAGCATGGGATATATTTTTTTTCCAGTTTGATTTTTTTTTAAAAGTATACCAACAGTTTGGCTGTTTAATCAATCTGTCATATGAAAAAGGGCATGAAAATGTATATACAGAGATCATTTTAGTCACTAAAATCAGCACATATGACCAAATACATACCAAAAACATGTTCTATTCATTAGTAAGAAGTGGCCATTTTCACATAGTCACTTTTCAGAGAAGAGGTGCATTATAAAGGAATGTAACTCATGTGATAACTATGAAAAAAGAAATGTAGCAAGAAAAGCAACTAAATACAAGGGTGCAAATTAAAATCGGGCACCCCCAACTTACAGCTTCTGGATCCTCGATATGCACATTGCCTTAACTCCCTTATGCTGACTCTCACATAGGAAGTAGGTTTCAGTCGAGTATAAAGAAGTCTAATATAACAGTTTTTAAAACTTTATAACACTTGTAAATGTGGCTCTGTGGAACCCCTCCAGAATATGGCTTCTGGAGCAGAGGAATAACCCCAAATCGTTATTAGGCTACTGAATTTCCAAATATGTTTTCCAGTGTATTCATGGCCACACAACTTCTTACCTTTTTCTTTTTCAGACTGCTTGACTGAGTTACAGTTTTCTTTAAGCATGTCTCCGACACAACAAATTAGAAATGGCCTGGATGAAGGTAACGGATTTAATATATTTTTTCTAATAGGGATGACTTGAAGCTTTGTACTTTTAGAAAATTAAATACAAATACTTTAATATATACTTTAAATATGCCAAAGAATGTTAGGTACTGTTGATTTTCCCCAGTTTGTCTTGTTTTACTACCAATGCCATCATATGTCAAAAAGTACACATTTTCTAGTCTATAGTCAGATTGAATTTATGGTGAGAAATTAGCAAAGCACTATAGAGTACGGCATTATTTTTAAAAAGGCAGAGCTTCTTTATGAACTTAATTTGAGAACATTTCTAGTGTGTTACTCAAACATATTTGCTGTAATCTTCTATGGTATTTTTCCAAGTAGGTCAATTTCATTACATGGCTCACCACAGACATAATTTTCCCATGTCTGTCGGTGTTTTATAGTTCAGTATCATATCCACTTATGATCAAAGAAAAGTTCTAAATTCTAAATGGCAAACCAAGTGTATTCTCTATAGCATATATCCCATAGCAGACCATAACAATAGATATCGCCCTCTTCTGTTTCTGGACACAGGTGGTAAGGGAAGACGGCATAGTGAACTTCCTCACCCTCCCACCCCCTTCATACGAAAAAGAAGGCAACTTCTTGTGACAGGGCATGGCACTCCACTTCTGTCTTCTTGTACAAATGGCTCTAATACCTCTGGTTTGTAAACACCGATGCATAGTTTATTTGTGTTATCTCAACCACTACCCCTTTACAGTCCCATGCAGCAACTCTATGTTCAGTAACATACAAATATCATCCCTTTTTGCCAGAGGGAAGAGATCCAGCCACGCAGCAATCTCCCTTTACTGCTAGCCCCTCCCACTCTCTCATTCTCTCCTTGCACTTCCTTCAGGTGTGCATTTCCACTCTTCCACTTAACAGCTCTTAACTGCCCCAGCTCAGGCTGGTCTAGTAACTTGCCTCAGCTTCCCTCAGTCAGGCCCTTATCTGGGGAAACTACCAGTAATTGGACCTGCCGTGACCAGAATGCTGCTGCTGCTGTTGGTTCTCAACACTCTGTTACATTTCTCTAGCAGATGTTCAAGAGAGGACAATGTGGAGGCCCAGCTACTGCATTGGCCAGTGCACCATGATTTTTAGGAGTGTGTCCTGATGGAATGTGTAGCCAGCTCTTCTGCAACCAGCTCACACATATTGCTAGAGTGAGCAGCACATGCTAGCCAGGTGCATGCTTCTCCTTTTCAAAAAGCAGAAAGGAAGTGTATCCCACCACAATTTCCCAGTCCATCATGGAGCCATTCTGACCTATGCCAGCACCTCTCTTCTCTCCGCCTCCCCTCCCCCCATCCCACCACTACATCTCAACTCATGGCAGAGCAGGATTTCATCACCTTCCCCCCATCCTTCTCTTTATTTGTAACTGCTGGTTTTCACTACTGCACTCCTCCTGAATTGGTCCAAATTGGCAATGGTATTTTTGAACCCGCCTTATCTCATCTGGACACAGTAATTTGTTCTTGGAATCTCACAAACAAATTCTAAGTATTATTAACAACTGTCTCCAGAGAAGCTGAAAAGCTTAATTTTGCTTCCAGCCCCCTGCCAATTTAAAATCTTTAATACTACAACCAGGGTTTGATTTTTAAAAGCCCACATTTTAAAGGACAGCCTTCTACAATCCCTGTTTTCTTCCAAAATTTAACAAAGAAATGTTTTTTCTTTAATGGGTACTCATTTTTCTCATTAGTTGGTGCATTGCACTCCAGCCTCACCATGTGATCACTTCGCACGGGCCTCCCAGGATTTATGTTTAATACAGTTAGCTGTTTGGTTGGTTTGCTTTTTGTTGCTGCAGTAAAGCAGAGAGGTAGCGTGAAAACTAGTCCATGAGGTAATGTCCCAGAGAAATTGTGCAACCCAAACAAACTCTGAATATTATTTGAAGATTTATTACTATGAACTTTCCTGAGATGAATTTGGGTAGTAACAGCAAATGTCAAGCTCACTGTAATCCTCTATGAAAAACAGCTTAGCTACAACAGACAAATGATCCATGTGCCCAGAGAAATTAGCTCCGCTTTTTCTTCCAAATCAACCCGGTGTCTAATGAGATCATAACATTGATCGGCTGGATACTGCTCCGGAGATCACTGATCCAGGGACTTCTGGTGCCAACTGACAGGGCACAGGGTTGCATGAGAATTACAGGCATCCCCTGAGTCTGGTAGCTACATAATATTTCACCAAAGGTGTCATGTAAGATCTCTACTGAAAGCGTGTGTCAGTGATCATCATAATCATTGTGAGATGTATGTGTGGATAATATATATTGAGTAATGTACATATGATGAAAATTATGCTCGTACGGCCTGTGAGCTTGGGCTGGTCACCAGAAAGCGATAAACAAGGTTGTTTCAGGCATGAGTCGTTAATCTAACTATTTGGTTATATGTAAATTGAGTATTGTATGGCTTGTGGTGGGTGCCCATTTACAGACTGAGTCTAATGTTAACGAAGGATTGTGAAATCTTCCAGAGAGGGAATTTACAGGAAGAAATAAACCAGTAGGAAGTCCAGAAGAAAATGGATCATTGGAACTATATCTGGGGGTACACCCATTTCTGGGGACAAGCTGCTAGCTGGCTTGTCTTATGAATGGAAGATCACAGGTGATCTGGCTATTTGATGCTGTGAGAGAAACTTTAGGTGAGCTAACCTTTATGAGACAACAAGGAGTCCGGTGGCACCTTAAAGACTAACAGTGAGGTTTTTTACCCACAAAAGCTTATGCCCAAATAAATCTGTTAGTCTTTAAGGTGCCACTTGACTCCTTGTTGTTTTTGTGGATACAGACTAACATGGGTACCCCCTGATACTTGACTTTATGAGACAGGGGAATGTTTTGTTAGTTAAGTTACACTCTAGAAAGCATGTTATGATTGTATTTGATATGTAACCCTTTGTTTCCATTAATTCTACTTGCTTCTTCTTGAATCTCATTTTTTGTTAAATAAACTTCTTGTTTTTACTGTAAACATCTCTAAGTGCTGGATGTTGAGCAGAGTGGTGATCCTGAGGTGTAGACAGGTGTTCACTGTTCCTTCGAGAGTCATAGATCTGTGAATTCTGTGAGTGTCCAGTGGATCAGGGGCTGGACTCTCCAGTGGGATGCTCAGATGGCTTGGGGGTTGGAGTGTGCCTATAATTAACCTGTAAAGTCAGAGTGGGGCCTGGGGAAGCCTGGAGGGCAGTGCTTGTGTTGCCAGAGCTGGTTATGGTGGGGAACTGACCTACAGCAGGTATAGACAAGGTTTCCTCATTCTAAGAGCAGGTGGAAGCAAGATGCTTCACCACACTGGGTATCCCCAGGAAGTGTCACAGTTGCCACGTAGATTATAGCTAATGATTTATCGCTGCCTGTTTGAGGTTTAACATTTTCAAGGGCATTCCTCTGGGATGCCTCACACTCTTCCTCTTTTATTTCCCCTCCCCAGCCCACCTAACTGGCCTTGTATTTATAAACCTGTAATTAGAAGCTTCAGAGTGGGAGGAGTTCTCTGCTCCCTCTGTTGATGAAAAGGGAGAAGAATGGCTATAAAGAGCCTCATTTACATATTTTGCATAGCTACATTCCACCAGAGTCACCGTAATTGTGCCAGACTTAGACATTAGTGGGGAGGTGAAGGAATCTACTCCAAGCACCTTAGATGTTCTTGGCTTCCCCCTTCTGAGGATCCTGCAGCACACGGAAGTCTTTTCAGCACAGAGATAGCAGAAGCTGAGGTGTCTTCAGTGAGGTCCACCCCCAAACAGCCCATACGTTTAGCTGAATCACAGTGCGGGGTCAGAGGGTGGTGCCTCACTGGCAGGGCTACATAAGCAGCTTCAGTGCCCTTCAATGCCTGAGCTACTGCTGTTCACTGCCCTGACCAAGGAGTGGGGTTTAAGGTGGGTGGAGTGATGTGAGCAGAGATTCTGGGCATCTACAGACACGGGTGGGGAAGGAGCTGAATAAACGACTGCAGAATGACTACGTGCTTTATTTAAACGTTACAGTATTGCTGAATGTCCCCAGATTTTATGTCCCCATTTCCTTAATAAAGATTCCCTTGCTTTGCATATGGAGTCAGAGCATTTGCAAAGGACATTCTACTGGCTAAGAGCAATCCAGAGGCGGTTTTATATATTTTCCCCCTGAAGTCTGGGTGGTGGCTCATCACTTGTTATTCTTCAAGAGGAGCCCTAGACATACTGACGCCAGCCATTATTGCTGCCATTATCCAGCTGGCCTCTGCAAATATGTCTACACAGCCTGTGCAACAAGCCTCCCAGGCAAAGTCAACAGATTTGGGCTAGTGGGGGGTCACACTGGTGCTCTAAAATAGCTGTGTAGATAGTGTTTTGAAGTTGCAGCTTGGGCTACGCTTGGGCTCTGAAGCCTCCCTCTCTCCCTAGGCTCAGAGCCCGAGCATCGGGCTGAGCCACAACATCAAAGCTCTGTCTACAGTTATTTTTAGAGCACAAGTATGAGCCACGCTAGTCCAAATCTGTCGATTCAGACTGGGAGGTTTGCTGCCACAGGCTGTGTAGACATACCCTTGGATAAAATGTAGCTTTTCTAATGGCGGAAATGACCACAGGCTACTCTTCTAATTACAGCCAAAAAGTGGTTCCAAATTTCCATCACTTGACATGATCCGCCTTTAGTGCAACTGCTAGGAGAGACATGTTAGGAGACACTCCAGCCACAATGCAAAACAGCAACATATACAGAGAGCAGCATATCTCCTTTTCTTTAGCATGAGATGTCTTTATTTATTAGTCAGTGAGAACACGGCCAAATCCTGAATTTGAAGGCAATATTAAAAAAAATCCATCTTGAAAGAGACAATATACGTCTGCAAAAGTTATTATATTTGAAATATATCTAGTAATGAATAGGCTTGGTCTTCAAGTACCCACTGTCTACAATGGAAAACTTAAAAACAATAAAAATCAAAGGAACAACTTGAAATACTGTCCATAGCCAAGTTTGATTATGGTCATCATTAATTACAGCCAGATTGGTGGGCTGCAAAAGTAAGTGAAACAGTACATTATGTGACTGTAAAGCAGTGTGTAAATTGTGTCAGACTGAGCCTGAAGCCAAGGTAACAGTTCATCCTTTGCATCCTAAGTATAATTGTTTCCTGCTCTCAAGCTTTCAAAACAAGTAATGAATTACAGCACAGTTGCTGCTGCTCTGTCTGTGAGATGAATTTTGTTTTGTTTTGCACAAGTCTATATTCCCATGCAGACCATAGATTCACATAATGTTTTATCACACTCTTTGGGCTTTTGGTGTGAGAGGAGGAGGAGGAGATCGCTATAGTCAAATGCCCCTCCACCCCTCCAATCACCTCTGCCTAGATGAGCTGTTTCAGAAATGTCAGCTTCAGACTGCTTGGCCCCTTTGAGAGTCTTCCCTGAGTTAACAGAAGCAGTCAGCCCAAAACGAACTTGAAGATGTCATTTGCTATATATGCGGAAGTCAGGCTGTGTGAAGTAAACTCCTTTGGAAGGGAAGAGTGTGACAGGGATACCTTCTCCGTGCTTTGGATCACACAAACAGGCTGCACACTTCCCAGTTTATATACACCAGCCTATTATTTATTGGGTCCACTCCACCAGTTCATCATTACAGCCTTGAGCAGCAGCATACAAGTGGACATACCTTCCCCCTAAGCCCACTCTCCAGGGAGGAAGAGGGAAAGAGCTCCTATTCTTGAGATCCTGTACCCCTGGCCCCTACCTACCTCCTCTCCTTTAACTGTTGCCAGCTGGTGGGTTGACTGTTCTCATTAGCTCATCAGCCTCCTGCCTAATTAAGCCATTGAGTATCCATCTCCCAATTAAGTCCACTCCTGGGGCAAATAGCTAGTGCTGTAGTGACCAGAATGCTGGGTCAGCACCAGGCTTATAGCACTCTCTCACAGAGCGGCTTAGGTGGCCCCTTAGGGCTGAAATTGGTTTTATGTGACTCTTGATAGGAAAGCACCTCTCCCCATCCCCACACTCATACCACTGCAAAGCTTAGGAAAGTTGTGGAGTTTTCCAAAATCCCACAGCAGAGTCTCTTATATTAACTAAGTAAACTAGTTACTCTCTAATCATCTCCAGTAAATCAGCAGTGCTGAGTGCCTACAGTGCAATGATATGATTTTCTAGCTCTGGGAACTCCTCTTAGTGTCCTACCATCTCTCCATATCCTTGGAGAAGTCATTTAAAAGTAGAACTGTCTGTAAAATGGGGTGGATGATGGGGATTCCTGAAAATATTCCTTGGAAAATGTGTTTCTTTGTCCATTGAAAAATGTAGAATTTCAAACGTTTTTTGACTAACTCTAATTATAAACACACACATATACACACACACACAAACCCACCACACACACTACTTAACTAATTCTTAGCCAGTCTTTGGGGGTCTCCTTATGTAGACTTAATAATATTGGAATTATTCACAGCTTTTTAAAAATTCTACTTATTTTTGCTGTGAAGATATCCTTTAAAATAAAGGAATGGGCCTAAGGCCTTAGGCAGGGCCTAAGTTCATAAGTTTTCACTATGATTTTATTATTATTATTTCTTATTGTGCTGCAGTATTCCCTGCAAGCCCCAATCAGGAACCAGGGTCCTATTATCATTATGCTAGGCATTGGACATAGTGCCAGATAGAACTCAGAATCTAATCCAACTCCCTTTTGCCATTTATTTCAAATGGTGCTGGATTGAGCCCCAAAAGTCCCGCAAGTTGCAAGTACAGGAGTCATTCATGATCCACCCTCATCGCCACCTACAGGTGGGTCTTTAGAAACCACAAAATACATAACCATGGATCCCTTGAGTTAGGTGGGGAGAAGGGAAGTGCTTTGAAGGCTATCACCGATGGCAGCCCACAGATTCCCTACCAGCCACTGCTGGCTGCCTTCAGGGCCTTAGCAATCATGCTGCAATTCCACTGTTGCTTCATAGTCTGTGGGGTGGGATTCCCTTCGACACCCTCCACCCATATGACAGATTGGTGGTGTGAAAGTGAAATGAATTATATTAAAGAAATAGAATGAATTAAAGAATGCTGTATGTACCTTTAAGTAGAAATGAGAAATGCTGCAAGCCAGGGGGGCGGGAAAGCAGACATTAACTGCTTAACTTGCCACTTAAGGGCACTTGGTGAAGCATTAGCCTTAGATCGATAAGAGTTAATAAGGAAGCAGGATATGCATATTGTGCACTATGCAAATTTTACAATTTTGCTCTCTCTGTCCCTTTGTTTAGTTCGCACCCTTTTATCTGTATAAATAAGACTGTTTGAATCTTGCATGGGGGCTCACATTATCTGAATGTATTAGCAGAGCGCTGTGCTAATAAAACAGAGTGGTCTGACAAACTATGAGTCCTGAGTCTAACTTTGACAATTTGGAGGTTCCACCGAGATGGCAACCGTCTTCACTGGGGCTGTGTGATTCCTGACAGTTTTTGTAGGACGACCGTGGTAGCCGGCACCTGGGCATTTGGCCCGAGCGGTCCTCCTCCTGAATGGAAGGGTGCACGACCACAGTGAGGTCTACGCCATCGAACCTGTTGGTTCCCACTCTGTTCTGGTAGGGATCCCGGGATCTGACATCAGGAATCTGATCAGGTAATTATTTCTGTGTTTTGTCCGGACTGAGGACTGTCCTGTCTCTGTGTCTATCCGTCCTCCTGTGGAGTGTTTGAGTCTGGGTGCCATCTCCGTCCGGGGATCAGCCGACCAAGGGGTTCCTGTCCCCACGGTCTGAGTGAGTGAAATCTGCACAATCGCAGCCGCACCGCACCTTGGGTAAAACCCTTGGTGTGAAAGCAAGGGCGATTGAGTCAGTAGCCTGTGGGCTCCTTTTGTGTGTTGCACCGGGCATCGCTCTGACGAACCCGAATTTCCTTCTTGTGTGATTGGTGTGTGTAAAGTCCTCCTGTATTGGTAACCAGACGTCTAAGTTGGGACAGTTCCCTAAAGGAACGCGGCTCAGTTTTAGGAAGGGTCTGGACTCCTGTAAATTTCTGGAAAAATGGTCTAGGCTAACTCAGGGAGATCCCAAAACTCAGTGGCCACTGTTAAAACCTTGGAACAAGGACCGAGTGGACATCTTAAAAAACAAACTCGGCCAGCCTAAAACTAAATTGGCTAAAGGAGAGGTTAATTGTTTCATGCAGTGGTGGGAAGAGGCAAATCGTAGGTGGACAAAATCAAAACTCGCCTCTCTCAAATATTCAAATAATAAATTAAAAGCTTTATTAAAAGCCTCTTCTCCCACCACCAGACTGAGCGCTCCCCTTCACCCTGTTCTCTGACAAAAAAAAAAAAAAAAACAATCCCGGATCGATCCCAACTCCCTTCATACTCCCCTCTCATTGTAAAAAGGACAAAATGCCCCTTGTTCTGTTCCCCTTCATTGTCTGACTCAGAAACTGATTCTTTAGTGTTCCATTACCAATTCAGCAAGGAGGGTGGGCTCCTCAACTAGCCCCCACCCTTCCTGGTCCCTTTCCTTAAGCATTTCTTTCAAAATTGTGAAAGGACCACAATATCACTCACAAAAATGGTTCATTGGAAAAAGCAGGATTGGGCCCAGACAAGCAGGCAAGCAACAGATAAAGAAACTAAAAAAAAAAAAAAAAAACCAGGTTGGAAGCCCTAAGGGCATAGTGTCAGGAGTGAGTGCAAGTATGAACCCCTGGAACAATACTTAAAACGGTGAAATCTGAGTTGATAAAGGTTTATTTTGGGAAATAAACAAGTGATTTAAGGGAAGAGAGTGAAAAGTTAACTCTACAGAGGCTGGAGAGAATTAAACAGTTAAACTTTGTGAAAATGTTAAAAAGGATCTTGTTAAAAGAATTCTTGGTTTCTTTGCAGCCATTCTAAAGGAAAAATGGGCCCTTTTCCAGAGGAATGTCTGTAAATAATCCAGGTAAAGAGACTATCTAATTAAAATCATTTGACTATGGACAATTGAGTCAAATTTGCTAAAAGAACATAGGGGGGGGTTCTATTGGAACTTAACTGCCCCAAATGTATAAAGGTAATGTAATCTCTGTACAGCTATGTAAAAACAAAGCAGTGTAAGAGGGATGGTAAGGGAGAGAAAATGTGTATGTATCTGTCTGTCTGTGGGAATATGTGAGGTTTGTAAAACTCCTGTTTTGTAAGTTTAAGATAAATTGGTTTTGTTTTGTTTATAATGCCACTAAAAATCCATTTGACTCTTTAATTCAAAGTTGCAAAACTGACAGTCCTTTTTGCCAGACACAGGTAATCAGTGTTGGTTGACTTTGAGATTTGGTATTTAACCCTTAAGGGGTAACTTGATTCTTTACAAAATTTAAATGTTTTCAAATAAAGACCAAGTCATGACTGCAGCAGGACAGTCAAAATCAGAAAAATAGGGAGAGATTCTGGATTCTGTTTGTTTGTTTTTGTAACAAAATAGCAAATGAAAGCTGTAGGAAAAAAATAAAGACAGTGGCCCTCTGAAGCAACAGCAGGGATGAGGTGCACAAAACAAAAAGAAGCAATGTTAGAAACACTGAGCCTTATAATGGCTCTGTGTAATCAGACTGTCACTTTGATAAGGGTACATAAAACTCTGTAAGAACAAAAGAAACAGTTACACCTTATGTAAAAATTAATATGGCTAATGTTTTAAAAGTTAAAGTATAGAAGGAATGTGCAGACGTGTGCAGTGTATATTATAGAGGGGGTAAAAGAAATGCAAACGAAACATGCTACTTAATTAAAATCCTATTAGGGGTCCAAAGGAGCCACAATAGACTGTGTTTTCTTTTTCAGATCTGTGTGTGTTTTGGAAGCAAGAGTTAAAAGTAATCAAAACTCTGGTAAAAGTTAATTGTGTTCCTTTTAAGACAGAGTCTCTGAGGTCTGCTAATGGTTTTGAATCCAAAAGCCAAGCCTGTGTGGATGCACATTATGTAACTGATAAAGGAAGTGAGAGAACTGCCAGCACAAAGAGGTTGCAGATAAAGAACATACCTGGTCAGCAAACAAATTGTCTAAATAAAAGGCACAGTATAACAAGATACCTTTAATTAAAATAAATTTAATGTTAATAAGTACCCCTGTAACAATGTATAGTGTGTATGATTTTTGAAAAAAAAAATCCTTTATGGTAATGATGCTTTTCAGCTGTTACCTGTGAACAAACTTAAAGCTTAA
Organism: Trachemys scripta elegans; assembly: GCF_013100865.1. NCBI lineage: Eukaryota > Metazoa > Chordata > Testudines > Emydidae > Trachemys > Trachemys scripta. The sequence goes on from NC_048298.1 coordinate 182,623,797, forward strand.
TACAGCAGGAAAGACATTGTAACCTTGGTCTGCTGTAAAGGGAAAACTGAGGTACACCACCTCGTGGATTTAATGACTGAACAGTGGGATAATTTCCCCATAACTCTTAAAAGATAGAAGCCATTAAAACCTGGCCTGCCTATAGAACAAAAACACAGGAAAATATGGAGGTAATTCCTCTTGTTTTGCTTGCAATCAGCAAGGGTATTTGTAAAAAAAGGAATATTAAGCAATTATTAAGCAATAATGAATGCCACCCCAAAAGGGGTAGAAAAATGTTATTTTTGTCTTTCAGAAAAAGCTAATATCAGCTACAGGACAACCTAATAAGAAACAAATAAACGTGGGTATGCTTATCCATGCCTGTTGCTCCAAAGCCCTGTAGTAAAGACATCTCACTAGGATCCTGTATGGGATAAAATGAATAATGAGACCAAAGTACTGTATAATGGGCTATGTGTATGTGTTAATTCTTGAGGGGGGGAAGTGTTTTAAAAGAATGGAAGTGTTAGCAACCTTCCAATAGACAAATGTAAATGTGATGTAAGTAATGTGTTTACAAAAGGTAAAAAGGTAACATAGTTCCTAAAACAAACAAAAGGGCAATGTGGGAAACCGAACCATTCATATTATACATGCAAATGGCAACATGTTAAGAATTGCCACTGCAGAAAGACATAACAGTTTACCATTGGTATAATATATTTTCTAAATGGTCTCCCACAACTACTGGCGTACTAATGTTACTAACCCTAATTAATTTTTATTTTAAATTGTATGTGTTTAATTGTAACGTTTGAAATGTGCTGTTGGATAAAACAAATGTATGCAAAGCTAGAGCCACAGGCCCAAATCACCTCCCAGTATTTTCTATTACGTGGACTAAATAAGAAGTGACACTGGCGATTAATAATCTTAGTGTCAAAAGGGGGATATGTAGGAACAGGATTTTATAATGTCCCATAAGAATTAATGTATGATTTGATTTCATCCCTGTCAGCCACCCTTTTTGAATAGCAGGAAGGAATGACAGACCAGAACAATCCTTATGACTGATTATGGTCACCCTTTTGTTTTAGAATAAGTTATAATGTCTACTATGGTTTCCTATATGTATTACAAAGTAGGCCTCTAGTTAAATATACATTTCTTTGTTTTAAGGTTTAGTAAGTAAGAAACAGGATTCTCTATTGTGTCTATGTTAAGTAGATTAGAGGAACATTGAAGGCCTGGGTCTCAATGTAAATTGTCTTGGTTATTGATTGTAAAACTTAGCAAGGTTTAATTTGCAATGCCTTTTTGCTCCATATAAAATACTACTGTTTGTATTCTCAATCTGTGTGAATAAGGAATGTATGCATCAGGAAAAGATAAGGTGTGAAGGCCATTGTTATAGCCAGAGTCAAGGAAGAAGAAGTAAAGAGACTTAAAGGACATCAAAGAATCATCAGGTACTGCTTACTATCCAGATGGCTGTTAAACTGTCTGGCATCACAGCGTGCATACATGCTTCACAGTGTAAGAAGGCACCCCCCAGCAAACCAATCACCTCAGGACCATGCAATTTTGACTCCAGAAGAAGACGTAGAGGAACAGCCTGCAATACCTTACCATCTATGCTCTCGTAAGGGTTGCCAGAAGCAGACGAGGACCTAAAGCAAGGCCCAAAAAGAAGCAGTAGTGAGCCTAGAGCCTGCTGCCTGGTGGATGTAAAACCGTGACTGCGGTTCCCTCAGTTGAGGTTGTCAGAACCGGAAGGGCCTTGCCTCCAACATGAGCCTCTGGTGGCGCCTGTTCCTCGGCTGCTGGTGTCTTAAGGTCTGGGGAGTCCACAATGACAATTCTTTTATCCAGCAGCAAGTGTGGATAGCTTAGACTCTTAATATTTCTAATTGCTGGGTCTGCAGCCACATCCCAGCTCACTCTCAAGCTGGTGTTCCTGTCCTGGCAATCCTACTCAATTCCCTAGACCTCACTGGAGGACCTCGTCCGTTTAACAAAACATGGAACAATAATGACACTTGGGAAGCAGTGGGAATAAATGTATCTAAATGGATAAGTGTGATGGAGGGAAAAGGTCATTGGTGTTGAGTGTGTAATGGACAGGGCTGGATCTGTGAAAAAGCCGTTGCCTTCAGCATATTGTGGACAATGGTGTATGGGATTATTCGAACAAAACTAAAGAGTGGCGGGCCGGGTACAGGGATATGAATTTTTCTTGACCTGGGATCAAACAGAAAAATCAATGTCATGTTCCCCCTACAGTAATCTTAGTGAAAACAATACAATCTTTCAATGCCATGCAAATAACACCACTCCTCGTAAGGAGAATTACCCTGTGCCCTTCGGAGGATATTACTCGTCCTTTGTAGGCACCTATGTGACAAATGGGTGCAACCGACCCTCCCCAGCCTTAATAGGCCATCATTGGGTTTCTGGGACCAAAGCTTATACTGTGTTACCAGCTAACTGGTCAGGTATCTGTTATCCCGCCCAACTCTTCCCACAATTCCGAGTGCTAGGGTCCTTCCCATGAGAACACCTTCGTAATTTCAGGCGAAAAAGAAGGGACTTATCAGATGCCCAATGGTATGTAAATAACATAAGCCCCTTGACCTGGGAAGAGGCCATTGGCGGTTCCCTTATCCCACTTGGGGGAGTAATACACCATGCAAAAAGGCTCCTAAGGTTACAAGCAGTAGTTGAAATAATGGCAAATGAAACCGGAGAGAGTTTAAAGACCCTGGCCAAAGAAACAGGGGCGATCTGACAGATGGCCCTCCAAAACCGTCAGGCATTGGACATAGTGCTGGCGGCCAAAGGAGGGACCTGTGCTCTCATTGGAAAAGAACGTTGTGTGTTCATACCTGACGACACCAATGAGATAATAGATCGCGCTAGTCACTTAGAACAAATCGCATATCTTCCCCATGAAGAGCCGAGTTCATTATGGAAGTGGCTAAGTAACCTATTCAATTTCTCTGGCATAGGAAACTGGTTGTTTCAGGGAGCCCTGACTATCCTGTGCGGAATCCTAATGATTTTTGTATGCTTTCAGTTAATCTCCTGTTGTATCCAGAATTGTGTAAGGTATGCCACCCAGGTGACTGCCCCAAAACAGAGTGCTAATATGATGTTGTTAAATATCACTGATGAACAAAGAGATAAAGAACTATTAATATGTGGAACCCAGTAATTGTTGGTCTTTGC
>NC_048298.1:182927306-183015275 GCF_013100865.1 Trachemys scripta elegans
AACCAATGAGCGATCTGACGTAGTTCCCAAAAGCTAACTGCGTGAACATGGATGATTTAGACCATTCTGATAAATACTTGAGAACAAATTCAAAAGAAGTTTGCAAACAGGCATTGAGTAGCAAAATTTTAAAAATACCCTGTATAATCTCTCCTGTTGATATCTTCTCCACGTGTGTCTGAACTGCAAATCCACCAAATAGCTTTTTAAAACTCTAGCAGCTCTGACAGAATATCAAAACGCACTTCTGAACTGGATTGAGTGCACAGTTAAAATTCTTGGCCAGGAAATACATCACTTAAAAAGAAAGCAAGTCCAGGAAAAAAAGTCATGGAAAACATTGAGGGCAGTCACCTGGCAATGCTACAGGTTAGCAAATGTAGTATTTTTACCAGATAAGATGACAGTCAAGCATCCCAGAGCATATCACCCTCATTTTCTTATAAGGGCTCTCTTTCTCCCCTCCGCCCCTCCACCCCCATCCCCAATGAAAATGTTTTATGTGCAATAAACTCTCTGTCCCAAACAGAACAGAAAATATTCCCAAGCCAGGCCTTTATCAGAGTTGTGTGTTCAGCAGCCAGAGAGCAACATTGACTTGTGCATTGTACAAATGAGAGAATTTTTTTTTAAACTAGGCTGTTATTGTGCCTCAATCCATGATAAGAATTTATAAGTACTTACTTTTGTCTACAATACACAAAGAAAAATAGCCCCAAAAGATCCATTGCTGCACACAACCCCTGCATCCACAATAAACTCCACATTCCTACCCTTAAAAAGTATAACCTCAAGATAGACCAGCAAGAAGAACCAGAAAAGTACACATTTCCCAAATACCTCTCTCTTCCTTTGCCAGACCTTTTGCCTGTCATTTTCAGGTTGTTTTGTTTTTACATTGTAGACTGTATTCTGTATGATGGTTTAATGTCCTTTATTTACTATGGACCATAATGGTGGGTTCAAAGCAGTGGAAATTCTTCATCAATTTACCAAAAAGAGTTGGTGGGAAAGGAGGGAAAGACAACAGGCCATTGTTCTTCACCACAATACTGCAGAAACCCCTACACAGACAGGATGAGGATCTCTGTGTTTAGGGGAAGGATGTATCTAGCTAGGGCGTGCAGAGCTGGGGACAGTCATTCTATGTAGCATCATTCTTGGCAAGCCAGGAGAACTTCTGAAATCTGTGGGAATCTTTCCATTCCCTAAGATCAGGCCCTAAGTTCCCAAGGAAATTAACACTGTCATTTTCAGCATTGACTCATGCTCCACACCTTTCAGATCCCTCAGAGGGATAATGTGCAAACATTCATGGGGACTCTGTGCAAGGGGTGGTGTAGAGGAGCTGACCCATGGCAGATAGCCATAGATATGTCCCACGATGGGATCACAAGCAGACTTTACAAGTAACTCCTGCAGATTTCTCAATGGTACAGGTCAAAAGTGCTCTATGAATGTATTTTAGTGTCTTGTACACTGCTCTGAGCACCTCTGTAGGTGGAGGTGAGGGTCTGATGCACATTTCAGTCTCTATCCCAAAATGTGCTTTATGTGCTTGACTTCTGAGATCAGGCAGTTTCAGCACCCTCAACCACCTAGCAAAAAGGAGGAGGAGGAATAGCAGTTCATGTTGAGTGAGTGGTGACCAGGGTGGGTCACAGGAGAATCTGGGCTTGCTAGGAAAATGTAAGTTGGTTCTATTTTGATCCTGTAATGTAAGAGGAAAGCCTAACTTAACTTGTAGTGAAAAGCCAGCTTGGACTAAATATATTCCTTTCCCCCTCTCTAATGCTTTGTTCCAATTGATAAATAAAAATACTTTGCCTTAAGAAGGCTCTTGATCACTATATCACTGGTACCAGCTTTCACAAGGGAGGAAATGCAGATGCTTGAAACCCAATCAGAGCTGCAGGGTGATATGCAGTTAGTACACAGAGGGCAGCGTAACCAGGCCCAGGTCTAAGACTGAAAGAATCACTGGGATCCACCCCAAGACACGTAAGGGCAAGTGGCACATTACCTGACACGGTGCACTCAGAAGGAGGACAGAGAATTAGCTAGCCCCATAACTGTGACAGAACTAAAGATCTGTGTGAACCTGAACAGTTTAATTGAACAGCAATATAATATGAACTTTGGTTATGGCCTGCAGTGGGCCAGGCTCTCGGTTCTAAGCAGTCGGGCCTGGTGACTGGAGATGGTCAAGAACAGATATCAAGGCTCAAAGCCATACATAGAGTCAGGACCGAGCCAAGGCCAGTGCTCAAACCAGGGTCTGGGGACAGGCCGTGGGTTAGAACTGGGATCAGAGTCCATAGACAAGCCACATCAGGATCATAGGGTCCAGAAGCAAGCATAAGTTTGAAGCTGGACTGGAGTCAGTCCAAAGGCCTGGGAGGAGCAGGTCAGGAACACAGCATGGACAAGACTGAAGTGGACTGGAACAAGGCTAGGGAAGGAACTGAGACATGATCCGGGGCAGGCTGTAACACCAAGAGGCAATAAGAGGAATGCTAGCTGACTGGTGCTGTTTCACAGGCTCACTCACCAGTCTAGCAGTAGGAATGAAATACCTGTGCCTGCAGGTCCCTGCCCAGAGATATGCTACTACAACATGCCAGGCCCCCTTGGCAGAGTGTAGCTGAGCAAGCAGACCTAGTCCAGTGGCGGGTTTGCTTCACACAGTGGTTCACATTCCCTCATCTTTGGTTTGGGGTTCAAATGAATCCCCAAAATCTTCAAGTGCAGGTCAGCCAAAATCATCAAATATGTCTAGGTTTGGATAAAAACTGAATGACCAGGTTTCTGCATAGCTTTCTATCAGAAAGGATAAATCAGCTCTGATTCACTCAAAATTTGCTTGGTTTACAGTGTAACCTGGGTTCATCAAAACTTTCATAGCCTCTGCAAACCACTGGTTGAACCAAGCTCAAGTATTGGGATTGTGAGAAACCTTGTTCCACGTTTCATTTAATGGAAGAGGGCATATAATTCCATTTTTATATTGCTTAAAATATTCTTATTTTGCTGTTAACATGAAGAGATAGGGAACAGGGAGAGAGAAATAAAGGAGACATTTACACACACAACAGCTTTACAAAGCAAATTACTAGAATGGTACATAAACATACTATAACTCCAGAAACAAGGACTAAATAACATCAACCACCATTTTATCTTTCAGGCAACATGGGATTCTTTTCTCCACTTGCTAATCCACTCTAACCATTATGCTATTCACAGCAATATTTAAACCACATGCAGACTGCCATTTTTTGTTAGTCTACTGTGCTTTGCTACAGGAGCTGCTTTCAAAAAGAATTGTGGGGGCAATACTTTTAAGGATCAGATGTCACCCAATTGCAGTAACACAAGTCTCTCAGGTTGCTCAGGGTGTCACCACACAGTATCAAATTAAGTCTGGAGTGTTTTTCAAGGCTGGGGGCAATTATAAATACACCTCTACCCCGATATAATGCGACCTGATATAACACGAATTCGGATATAACACGGTAAAGCAGCGCTCAGGGGGGGGAGGGGGACTGCGCACTCCGGTGGATCAAAGCAAGTTCGATATAACGCAGTTTCACCTATAACACAGTAACATCTTTTGGCTCCCGAGGACAGCGTTAGATCAGGGTAGAGGTGTATCCTCAAACAATAATTCTGAACAATGTTGCTAGAGGGATACTTAGAATTTACAGTATTGAAGGGCTTGTCACATTCTCAAAAAGTCAATTCCTGCACCTCTGTTCAAAGGCGTGACTCAGATTAAATGGTTCTGCTGAAGCCCATGACTGCTCTCTAGGGGTCAAAACCTCATGTCAGCAACCAGCTTGGGTAGCTAGTGTGGGCACTGGGCAGATGTGTGGAGCAACAAAGGAAGGAATCATACTTTGTGAGGGCAAAGTGACTGAGGAGCCATTCCACAGAGTAGCTCTACGTACCCTCACTTCAGGGTGGATGGCTAGAGAGCTCATGCAAAGATGGATCCCCCATTCCACCTTCAGCCTATCCTAAGCCTCACCACTCCCTCCCCGTGTGCTGCCATCTACACAACATTGTGGAGCTTGGCTCTGCACCACACTGGAGGTGGCAGCCTGCCATATAACACCCCATCCAAATCCTACCTATCCTTGCACAGCAGAACTGCAACAGTTTAATTATCATGGGACCCCCTATGGCTGCAGAGAAGAGGCAGGATTTGCCCCTGGATGCCTATCATGTGAGAGTCCTGTCCTGTAAGTAGAGGGTCCTACTGACGGAAGCCGGTATGAATGTTTATGCTGAGTATCTCAAAGAACGATGCATTTTGACTTTCAACAGACTGATTCTGAGCACCTAAACAAATAAGGCACCGAGCCGTTAGCCACCGGTTGACAGAAGCTACACGGTTTGACACGGGAGATGCTGTATTTTTAAAAATAGCACAGTTCCAAAACCACAGTTAAACATTTATGCAACTGCATTATTTCCAGTTGCATGTGAACATAACTGCATTCTTCACATTAACTGCAGCATGGAAGCTGATCTCTTGGGGGCCTTTCTCAAAGGACTCAGCTGTTGTTCAACCATAAAATACTTTGTTTTATACATTTTCTGGAAATAATGAGGGAGGACAGCAAAATGCAAGCTTTCCATGAAGCATTGGGCACATTTGTAAGATGTAGTGAGTGACAGCTGAATGGAATATTTATGTGCAGCATCTTCTTAGTATAAAAAGTGATGTGAAGTCCAGTTTATGTAGACTATTCTACCTATAATTTACTCAGTAGACCCAGAGTCAGTGATCCTAATACACACTGCAGTCTGTAGACCTTAGGTACTGAACACACACATAGTTAGAGAATTGTAGGACTGGAAGGGGCCTCGAGAGGTCATCTAGTCCAGTCCCCTGCACTCATGGCAGGACTAAGTGTTATCTAGACCATTCCTAACAGGTGTTTGTCTAACCTAGTCTTAAAAATCTTCAGTGATGGAAATTCCACAGCCTCCCTGGGCAATTTGTTCCAGTGCTTAACCCCCTGACAGTTAGGAAGTTTTTCCTTATGTCCAAACTAAACCTCTCTTGCTGCAATTTAAGCCCATTGCTTCTTGTCCTATCCTCAGAGGTTAAGGAGAACAATTTTTCACCCTCCTATTTGTAACCTTTTACATATTTGAAAACGGTTAATCATGGCCCCCCCGCAGTCTTCTTTTCTCCAGACTAAACAAATTCAATTTTTTCAATCTTTAATCATCAGCTCTCTGTTCTAAACAAAATACAACATTCTTTACACTCTTGTGAGTTACCCAAAGACACAGAAATAGATATTTTAAATATATAATAGAATGAGAATTGTAACTATGGTGCACTGGAACATATTGACTATTTAAATAAAAACACACATACATAAACAGTACTCAGAAAGAAACTACTGCTTGTTTTTTGGATACTACACACAGTAACCTATTCACTTCTCTACATCTAGTAGCTCAGCTGGACTGAGATAACAGCTGATGGCCTGAATCCAATATAAAGGTAGTACATTTTCTCTTTAAAAAGTTTGTCTATCATGCTCTGATGTAATATGTCACTGGGTGATGACACAATGGATCACGAACACATTATTTTGTATCGGAAACAAAATACATGCTTTTATGAAATAGCCAGGCTTTCCAAGAGCTTCTTTTCAATTCCCTGTGGATTGGTCCGATACGCAGATAGCTTGCTTCCTGCTCATCTTTATCCATTCTATGTATGAATTGCTCCAACAATTGCTGCTTCTGGACCTGCCAGCAGTATGTGGCCTTGCTGAAAGCAAGACATTGTCTCCAAGAAAATGAGTATCCTGTTCTATAAAGGCAAAACTCTGCTCTGTTGTATTGCAGTGCTTGTATCATTAACAAATGCTTACGTTACAGTTGTCAGAGACAAACTCCTTCCTAATGTAATTCCACTGAGTTCAATACAAGCATAAATTTGGCCTTCTGCCTCTCAGAGAGGCCCTTTATAAATTAGAATGAAAGTTGCAAAAGTAACATTATAAATATTGGAGTTGTGCCTAAAGGCGACAGCCAGTTTAGGCCTCTTTGTCGCTTGGTGCTGTACAAACTTTAACAAAGGACAGGCCCTGCCCTTGAATGGAATTTTACAAAAATTGGATTGCCTGTTCAAAGTGGAGGCAACCATTTCTTGTGTGGTGGACAAAGTTCACCCCTGTGCTGGGGTCAGTGTAAGAGAAGCACAATTGCTGCTACAAGCCCTTCCGGTGCTCAGCATGCTAACTCCAGTGCACTGGGCTTGCTCGGTGAGTATGGGTGGCCCTCACTCTTCCCCAGAGCGACCATGGAAAGAGTAACCCCAGCTCCCCAGGCAGACACTCTTGGCCTGCTACACAAGGACATACATGAGGGGGATCCTTGCACAGTCTTTGCCTCATTGACTTGCTAGGCGCAGTCTGGCTCAGCGAAATACGTCACAGTAAGAAGAAATGCAAACTCTGACGAGCTTCATATCTGCACATTTCCAGGGCAATGTGAATGATTTCTAACAAGTGTATTTAGATAAGCTGTACTCATCCTTCAATGAGGTTCTTGCAAGGGATTGGGAAAATAATAGGTGCCACTAAAATGGATGAGCCATTAACAGGACCCATCCCTAACATTACTTTAAAAATAATTGATATCTATATAGTTGGTCAGGCCATATACATCATGGGTGAAATTCACTTCTGTGCAGAGGGTCAGAACAAGGTCTATACACCAAAACACTTAAGTGCCATTTAAACACTATTCTGGAGGATTAAGCTGGATTTTACTAATGCTTAGACTTGTGCTGACCTGCACTAGTTGAAGCATATGCAGTTCTTTTATATGGAGTTGCACCAGTTAACACCAGCAGTGAATTTGGTCCTCTGTCTTTACTAATGTACTCTGACTTTCAACAAAACAAAAAAATTCCAAGAAGCTATTGTATCATTGTAATGTGCTTACTATGCGAGTAGTTTTGTAAGCATTAGTGAGCAGGGCTCGATCCTATGTTTGTAGCACTCCACTGAAAAGCTAGTCCAGTTATGATGCAGAGAAATGATTATGGATTTTTTGCTTACTTTAGAAGCTACAGAATGCTGAACACAGATGTCTGCAATCATAGCTTTCTCGCCCAGACTGCTGAACACCCATGACTTAACTCTCTCTGGGGCTAAGAATACAGTAACAAAAGCTAAATTTACACTGGTTTCACAACACTGCTTCTGCCAAGATAGTCAGTCATCTGAATGCCAATCCAAAAGAAAACACTGATGATTGGGAGGAATTTTGGGGTGTGAGAAAGGGGATAAAAAAATGAAACTGTTGATTTTCACATCTACAAACAAGATGTTCTGCTTCTTCTTCTTGCACCTGCAGCATTCTACTAGCAGAGTTTAAAACAAAACAGAACACTTCATTTTCAGCTAGTTTAAATCGGCATAGCTCTATTGAAGTCAATGAAGTTACCTTGATTTACACTAGTTGAGGATCTTGCCCAGATAATGTAAGTCAAACTAAACTTCTCTTTTTGTATAACGGGGTCGGCAACGTTTGGCACACGGCTCGCCAGGGTAGGCACCCTGGCGGGTTGGGCCAGTTTATTTACCTGCTGACATGGCAGGTTCGGCCGATCGTGGCTCCCACTGGCCGCGGTTCACCATCCCGGGCCAATGGGGGCGGCAGGAAGCGGTGCGGGCGAGGAATGTGCTGGCCGCGGCTTCCTGCTGCCCCCATTGGCCCGGGACGGCGAACCGTGGCCAGTGGGGGCCGCGATCGGCCGAACCTGCCATGTCAGCAGGTAAATAAACTGGCCTGGCCCGCCAGGGTGCCTACCCTGGCGAGCTGCATGCCAAACGTTGCCGACCTCTGTTGTATAATAATAAACTTTGATGATTTTGCTTGCATACACTAGACTGAAATACAAATACTTAGATGAGCAAATCAAACCCACATAATCTTTCCTGCCTACATATTGTGAGTTGGTGGTCTGCCTTGTTCAGAGTTTTAAGCAATTAAGATGGGATTTCCTTTAGCATCAACATTTTTCTTGGCTGGTTTCAAATAACTATTTACTTTAGATGATTAATATTGTATTAGACAGAAAAAGGGTGTCATTAAGTGATTTTTGCCATTTATTTTATTTTAGCTTGGGCTTTGTGTAAGCCATAAGGGAAAGTATTAACCTATTAAATACAAGTGCTATCCTCATGCATGTGACCACTGCACAGGTCAGCACTCAAAAGTCAGCAGATGCCCCCAAACAGTGGGGTTGGACGGAAAGGGGGAGAGACATCTCTACAGACTATGCACACTGAGAGGACTCCACTACAGACACCGTGCTCCCCTAGAACTGGTAGGGAAAATAGCAAATATTTTCCATGGAAAAATTTTAGAAAAGAAATGAAGGGGAAAAGTCTCATTCAGAAATTATCCAGTTTTCAAAAACTAAAAATGTTTTTGCTTTGTGTTTTTGGTCAAAAAACAGGAAAGAAAGAAAAATATTTTCCATGAAAATTTTCATTTCCAAACTAAGGCCATTTATCTTTGGGGGGGTTTTGTTTTGTTTTTTTACTTAAAGATGTCAGTCCATTCTAATCTCCTCTTTCCCCACATGGAAGGAAGAGTGGCTGCCTCCACAGCAACATCCTTTATGTCTCTGGATTTACAAAATCCATCTGTCCCACTCCTGAGTCCAGTGCTCACTTTTACGTAGGCTCTTTCAGAGAGGTTTTCTTAGTGCTAGTCTCTGGCCCTATCTCTGCCAGAGTAAGTTCCTTCTCTGGAGTCAAGGGAGGTCCATCCACTGCAGCTCTACTCCACAGACATTGGATGACCCTTGCCAGGCCTGTCTTCTAGCCAGTCTCTGGGAGGCCCCCTGTCTGAGTCACCCTCTTGGGTGACTACCAACTGCAGCCATCCACAAGCTCCCCTCTCTTACAAGCACCTCTTATAGGTTCCTCATTCTGGTGGGTTCCCCAGAGAGTTCACCCTCTAGGCTCCCTTCTCAGCCCTCTTGGGAGCTCCTGTCCACAGGGGCTTCCTGTCTCCCTTGGTAGTCCCCCCCCCCCCAACACAATTTAGGTAACCTTTATTAATTTCAGGTGCTCTTTTACTAATATGCCATCTGGGGAAGACAATTACACCCAAGTTCAGCTCTTCATAAGGTAGTTACGGCAGATTGACCTTAACTCCCCATAAGGGGCAGCAGTCCCATGACAAGTAGCATCAGGGCTGAGTAAACCAATAGATTTATTTTTCTGTTCCAAAATCTAGTTGGTCCACTAGAACAGGTCAATAAGAATTTTTATCTGAATATTCTCGTAGAGCAGCTAAATCAGGGCATTATAAAAATATTACAAAAAACCCAAGGTGAATGAGGGTTCTGTGCCCATTTACAGAGACATAAATTGCTGTAATTAATCACTTTGATTCCTATAAAGCTGCTGAAGCGATACTAAAGGGGAATACTGCTCTGCAGAATCACTTGTTACAGAATCTCAGGGAAATAGCCATTTGAACTGTTCGCACAATAAAAAATAATTTTGTTGTCACACTGATCATAGAATATAAAGCAGCTTTCTGGCACAAGAGAGTAAAACTGAGTATGGAGAAAAGCAAACAATACACTAGTCAAATCATGCAAAAGATATTTATGTAAGTGCCCCTCCAAAGAGTAGGTGAGCTGTTCTAATGAGGTGCAGTTTTGAAATATAAAGTTTTCTAAGAAGATGGGTGGAAATGGAAAATTGTTCAGTTTGCAGCTGTTCAGGCAGAGAGACGATAAGACCACTTTATACCAAATGATCGGAGCATATTTTTAAGTTTCTTTCCAGCTTCAGCTGATAATTGCAACCAGTTTGTAATGTTGCTCATGACAACTGTTGGTGTATGAGATTTGTAAATGGTCCCACTGAGTACTTTTCTGAGCATGCATTATCACACAGATAAGCTGCTTATATTTTACCTGTGTATTTCCTTAATCTAGTATGTATGTTTTACATAGAAAATGATTTTTCCTAATGCCCACTGTATATTTTTACTGCAAACTCTCCTCTTCACAAAGACCACCTATATATTCCCAACCACACTTTCCTAAGGTGTTTCTTGAAGGAAAAGTTCTGTTTACTTTCTGTACGTCTGCAAGCATACATGGAAAAACCAAACTGGAAAAAACGGGAAGAAAGACCACTACTGTACAGGTAAAATTTAAAAATGGCTTTTCTGCACAGGGGAAAACTGGCACAATGCAGAGATTCAAAACTGTATTGGTCATTATCTCATTAGTAAAGCTACGAATGGGAGGGATTGGGATTGGATAGCTCTAAAGATTGGGAATGCAAATATGACCTTTTTAACTCCCTAAATTATAGCTTTGAATCCAGGACTAGTCAGTACTCACCAGAAGTCATCTATGATTATTTGGTAACCTATGTTTAGCAAATTAGTGGCCACAGCCAAGGACTGGCTAGGCATCCCTAGCAGTGGTATCTCAAATACAAGGTGATGGCACATTGATGAGGCAATGTGAGAAGTTTGTACCACTGTTGCCCAGGCTGTACCTGTTTTATGGACAAATAGATTTCACACTCAAGAACACCAATCTGGATCCTTTCACAAATAGGCACTTTAAAAAATACAGAAGTAATTTTTAATAGTTGCATTTTCATAATTAAGTAAGTCTGCACAGATACTAATTACTGTAGTTACCTAACACACAGGTCAGACGAGCTTAAGATGAAGTCATTAATTTGTGTTTAATAGACATGCTCCAAACTTAAAAGCTAACTATATCTCAGTGTATACAGATAATCACATAATCCCTTATATAATAAATAAATATATATACTTAATTTAGACATAGCTGATTTAATACATATCTGGTGTTCATATAGCCTCCATTACCATTACAATAGGATCTTAGGTTGGATCCACAAAGGGACTTCGGAGACGGAGGAGGCATCTTAAATGGTCCCTGAGCCAGACTGAAAGAATGAGAATGACTCTGTAGCCTATTGATTAGGGCACAGAGATGGGAGACTCGCATTCCAGTCTTGCTGTTCCAATGACTCTTTAAGTAGTTACCCAAAGTAGAACATCTTCAGCAGAAGAGCCTGAGTAAACCCCACATAAGACTATCCCACAGATCAGTTATTAGGGCATTCACCTGAGAAGTAGGAGAGCCCCTGTTCATACCCTTTTTCTCCTTCATGCAGAGGGGGAAGTTCATCTTGGGTCCCCTGCATACTGGATGAGTGCTCTAACCAGTGCTTTAATAGTTATAAGGGAGCCATCTCTTCCTCTAGCCATTTTGTGTGAAGTTATGCACCTGCCAAACTCCTTCTTGCAAGAAACAGCTTAGGCACCAAAGCTGCCTGACTCCAGAAGAGGGGTTCCTGACTGTCAGCCATCACAAAGATAAGCACCTCCCTACAGCATCTCCCACTGGCTAGCTTAGGCAGCTTCCTTCCTAGCATGCTGGCTTTTGTGGATCTCATTCTTAGACACATGTCTTTCCCCACTCATTGTATTGGGAGCCTAGGCATTACAAAGCTGAAGTCCCTTTGTGGAACTAAGCCAAACTGACTGGCCCAGGGTCAGTCACGCAGGAAGCCTGTAGCAGAGCAGGTGATTGAATCCAGGTCTCCCAAGTCTCAGGGTACTGTCCTAAGATGCAGAAGTCTACTAATCTCTAGTTAACCTCAGGAGTGCCTTTTTCCAAACCACGCAATGCAGGCTTCTACTTCAGAAAAATCTTTTCAACATGGCAAAAGTGACTCTTTTGTGAGCACCATTTACAATCACAAACTCTGTGGTTTCTTGGAGGCATATTTGGCGTTGCATACTGCATTTTCTGTTTTTCATAAGTATTCTCAATAAACACCTCAGGAAACTGAGAGCACCAATTATTCATGATGCAACATCATTGAGAGTGTGTGGGGTGGATATATACTCCAGTAAGGTACTTTATCTTTTTTTCTTTGCCTGCAAAATGCAAGCATAGGCAATAAGCTATTCCTAATACTTTTAGTATATTACTTATGTCTACCTCACACACGGATGGAAAAAAAAATAAGACTTTCCAGTACTGACCCAAGTAGCAGCTGTTTTTCAAAAAATGAATGGTAAGATTTCTCCTCTGATATAAGATTGTCTGATATACTCTTTTTCCTTCATATTTGTCAGATCTACAACAATCTCTAATTAGATTCATTCCATGTGGCAAAAATATTAGTAGCTTAATTTTATTATTTATAGGGACTTTGTTTTTTTTTTTTTTTTAATTGCATCCTGGGCACCCATTCCGCAAATATTGATGCATTTGAGCAATACTATGGAGTGGGACTAACGTATGTAAGTGTTTGTAGGATTGGGGCCTAGATTTCCCCTAAGTTAGCTCTTGTAAGGCTAGAACTAGATGTGGAACATCTTGAGGAGATTTAGGGAATGGGGCAACAAGATGCCCTTTGTGCCACTGAAAAGGTCTCCCTTTGTGGTCTATTAAAGAAATCATATTGGCTTTGCACAAAAAATAAAATAAAGTAAATAAAAATCTTCAAAAACCTGAAAGTGTGATGTTACAAAGAGTTAGTTTAAAAAGAAAATAGTGGTTTAAATCTCGACACAAGATTAAATATTGTGAGCTACTATAAATCAGTATTTTTGCCTAAAAAACTTAATGTGGAGATGACTTCTGAAGGTGGGTTCCACTCCAGCACAAGCAATGCAGTGAATGTACAAAATCAAAGTCTTAATGTTTTATCATATTCAATAATAATAATAATTAATAAAAAGTTAACTTTCCAGTAACTTACATAACTACCAAAAAATCCATTGTATCAAAAGTGGTGCAATTTCTATGATGAAATAGCTTTCACATCTCGCTAAAAACTAGCTATTTGCAGTCCTCCACTGCCATCTACTGTACTTTCACAGTAGTATGTAAGGTTTTTTGGATGTCTACTATTCTAGCAAAGATATTAAACCTAGCAGCCTTGCCAACAAGGTAGACGGCTATCAAATATTTTAAACAAAATATGAGTATATTACAAAACCAAAATATTCTCCTTTCCATTCTGTTTTCTTCTCATTTTTATTTCTATTCTCTATTGTATCTGCTGATGGAGTTGAAACCTTGAACTCTGTGCCCTGGTATTGTGGTATTTTAGGTTTTTAAACATAGAAATGGGGGGAAATGTTATAGAGGTAGTTTTAAAAAAAATTTATTATATATATGGCTCTTAGAATGCTGGTTCTCTGTATGTCACCATAGTTACAGCGGTAAAACTTAAGCAGGGCCGGCTCTAGGCACCAGCGTCCCAAGCATGTGCTTTGGGGCGGAACTTTTTCAAGGCACTCCAGCACTTTTTTTTTTTTTTTTTTGCTTGGGGCGGCAAAAAACCTGGAGTTTAACATAATATATCCCCTAAAATTTAGAGCTAGAGAAAGATGAACAAGTTCTTCTGTTCTCTCTTATACCCAATAGCTGTCTGGAATTCTAGATATGTACTTTAAGTATCCAATACTTTGTTACAAAGGAGTTGCTGATTTCCTATTTGTTTAAAGAAAAAGTTCTAATGTTTGTTCTTAGATTCACAAGCTTTTTGTAGGGTACAGAAACAAATCTGCTAAAATTATATTGTACTACAATGTTTATATAAAACTGCCATGCTACCATTAGTCTCTTTTACGATGTCATTGAACCTATTGTCCCCAAATTTTGTAGAGCAGATGCATGTCTGAGAATTAGCATGGTGCTTGCAAAGACAGAATCAAGCATCTCATGGGTCAAACTCCAAAGTGGCACAGTTATCTTATTCCCAATCAGAAAGAAAGTGCTGAATTAAGAGAAAAGAGATATGGGGGAAAAGGTGAAATGGGAAGAATACAAGTGTATTAAAAGTGGCAAGGTAAATGCCAGAATACTCACAGAGACATGGAGCCACATCCTCAGCTGTAATAAGTGGCTTCAATGGAGCTACAGCCACTTACCCCAGCTGAGGGTCAGACCCATTCTTCTAATCTGGAATTCATACCTTTTCTGAAAGGGAGAAATAAAAGGAGGCGTATGATCCTTCTTAGCATGGTTTTGAGCTGACCATGGTGACTGGTTCCGTAGAATTCTCAGATTGTGGCGTAGACTAGTCAGCAGTACTCAACGCTCTAAGTCAGATTTTGCTGAGTGCCTAACAGAAGTCCTGACAGTTCTGTGCATCCAGTCTCTCCATTGCTGGCATGCAGCGTGTCAGCCATTACGCATTCGGCAACTTCCCACTTACAGCAGTGAGCGGTATGAAATAATTTCTTGCACCCTATGTATTGTTTCATCCAAAGTAATCCTTCATGCAAATACTGACATACTCTACAGTCCTCATCCAAAGGGCTGCAATATCACTATTATAAAATACAGTATTTGAGACAATTAATGTAGTAATTTTTATGTATTTTTTTAATAAAAAAGGAAGGAGGCCTTAAAAAGCATCCATTCCTTTCCATTCATATTCTCAAAGCAGTAACTCAGCAGGATATTAGGTCCACCTATATAGTTACTGTACACTGGATACTAATGACAATGCAAACATAATAGTAAAATTACATTGTGATAGCAACTTTCATCCAAAGATCTCAGAGCACTATCCAACATCTGTGTGTGTGCCTGAGCCCAGGAACTGTGCGCACACACAAGCATGCGCGTGCAGGAACTATGTCACCCAGCACTGAAATGCAGCGGCCTTTAAACTGTAGTATGCAGCAACATGACACAACAGCACTATGAGAAAAAAAGTGAGCAATAATTTGTCTGGTGGACAATGGTCTCAATGCACAGGGAAACAGCATGTAATAATATAGGTAATCCCAACCACCAATACCAGGCACTGAAAGCTCTAGCCCATTAGCTAGCCAAAAACATAAAGGTCAAGGGCACATCAGTATTAAACACCATTTTTAAAAAGAGATATATTTGAAATTTTTATAGCATCAGCTTTGTATCTGCATTATTTGGCCCTCCTGCAAATAGAAAGGGAATTTATCATGATGTGGAAAAAAGTTTCAGGACAAATAACAGTTGTAAATGAAGAACTTCTATTACTATAGATGTTAGAGTTAAAATCAGACTGAACTAATCAGTGCATAGGACTGCGGTAGGATTTTCATGTAGCCAGACTGACATCTTGTGGTCTGTACAGAACGTTTAAAGATTTAGTTGTGGGAAATTAATGTGTTAGTAGTTAAGGCACGGTAAGATACAGCTCTCTTTTCCCCAGGGCAACATGCAGCAATCCCAATCTGTCACAAGTAGCAAGCATGCAATTTACATGTAAAATTGCCTCCATTTCTGGTTTTGGTTTTGTATGGGCTTGTTACATGCGCTGCAATTTTTTAGCTCTTTGTCATATGGGGGTGCAGTAGTGCCAACCTCAAGCATGCAAAAACTCATGAGTCAGCCCCCCAAAAATCATGAGATTGGCTTAAAAATCATGAGGTTTTGGTTTTTTTAATGATGAATTTGAGGGTTCTTTTTATTTTCCTTCTGATTTCTGATTCTTTGGGGTGCATTTACTTCTTGTTTTCAAGCTTTCTTCTTCACTGAAAGCTGAGATTCTCACTCAATATCTTGACTGCAAGATCAGGGATTTTAAAAAATAAAACACCAAATGTTGTGAGACTAAATCACAAGAGTTTGCAACACTGGGAGTGACGGTGGGCACCAGGAGGCAGTGAATATTATCCTGCGTGTGCGAAGGCCATAGAAACCTTCATTATTGCCAAACAAGTATTCAAAAAAGATGAGTCACACTCCCTCCCCCACAAAAAAGTCATGAGATTGGCTTAAAAATCATGAGATTTAAAAAAATAATAAATTCAGGGCTGTTTAATTTGCCTTCTAGTTTTTGAGTCTGTAGGGTTCACGTTTTCAACCTTTTCTCCACAACCAGGAGGATTAATAACTTATTTTTTTCAAATGAAAGTTTAAATTCTTATATAATCCCATGACTCAGGGAGCTCTGGCTTTACAGAAAACACCCAATATCACAAGACTCCGAATAAAACCTCAAGACTTGGTAACATAGAGTTACTTCTCCAGCCTCAGCAGCAAGCTATCCTCCAGTGACAGTTTTAGTACAGCCTCGCAGATTGTCTTCTTCCTTTTCTCATTTTAAGCCACTAAAGTCAAACCACATGGACTGGGGGCTGGGAAAGGACCAGAGCAGGGAAGAATTGATGGGGATGACTGTGAGGGAATGCAGTCAAGACAGTGGGTGCAAAGGGAGTCTAAGGGTGTGTCTTCACTACCAGCCAGATCGGCAGGCAGCGATTGATCCAGTGGGGATCGATTTATCATGTCTAGCTTAGGTGCGATAAATTGATCCCCGAGTGCTCTCCCGTCGACTCCAGTACGCCAGCTCAGCAAGAGGCGCAGGCAGAGTCAACAGGCGCAGACAGGGGGAGCGGCAGTCGATCTAAGTACGTCGACTTCAGCTACGTTATTCACGTAGCTGAAGTTGCGTAACTTAGATCAATTCCCTCTCCCACCCCAGTGTAGACCAGGCCTAAGTTACCTTAACAACACATGGTCAATAATAACAAGTTGGGCTGGGCCCTCCACTCAGCAGTGAATTTCCCTCAGAATGCCCAAAAATGTGGAAAACGTGTCCTCCCTGCTCTGAACAGCTTGCAGTCACTGCTCCTTCAAACACTTACACGTGTACATATAGCGTATGCAGGATCTGCACCTAATAGCCAACATATAACATATTCCACTTAGCTCTCTTGTTTGACCCAGTGTATCTACGTAGCCTTCCCCTGCAGGCATAAATTGGAATTTAAGTGTGGCACAGGCCTTGTAGTTTACCCTCTGCACTGGAGTGAATGAAACTCTCTATAAATAACAGAGATAAAAGATTTAAATTGTATCCATTTTCTTTCTATTTAATTCAGTTTTCAAATGTGAGTGAGCTTAGAGCTCATGAAAAGTGAGGGAGTAAGTGCACTGCCTAACAATAAATATTGCTGAGGGCACAATGTGGCCACAGTGCCTATGTAATTCCAGTGACTTCACCTGAAATTGCAAGAGGGTAATATAGAGCAAAATTTGTTCCACCCCAGGTAATTATGGCAGAATCTACCCCACACAGCTCTGCTAATGTGCTGTTCCCTGCTATTCCAGCTGTGCTGTTCTTCATCAGTGACTGACATTCATGCCAAATTGTGTAGTGTGATATTCCCAACTGCATAAAGCCCTCTAGTGAAATCTGAGAAGGAATTATATGATGACAGTTTCAGTGGCTCAGGAAAGAATTGGTAGTTAATGTCCCAGAACTTTTATCCAGTAAAAGATGCTCTTTAAAAAATATATTTTTCAGTTATTGGGAGTGAAAAAGCTGGTTAAATTACACAGAGTAAGAGGTCTCTCTCAGGAATGAGATTACCTATTTTTCTCCAATATGAACGCCTTTACACTTGCACTTGTGCATAGTTGCATGGCTAGGGGTTCCAACATCAGGGCAAAAATTACTAGACAAAGGCTCCAGATCCTGCATCAGCTCTGCTAGCACAGGCCTCTGTTTCCATGAGGGTTTGCACCAATTTCAGTGGTGAGGCCTGGACTATACTTAAAAGTTAGACTAACCTAATTACAGCACTCAAGGGTGTGAAAAACTCACAACCCTGAGCACCGTAGCTAAGCTGACCTAAATTTGAAATGTAGACCAGGCTGATGTAGACACAGTGGAGGGAACAATGCTTCTGTCGACCTATCTAGCATCACTCAGGGAGGTGGAATTCCTACAACGATGGGAAAAACCTCTTCTATCACTGTGCAAGTGTCTACGCTATGGTACACTACCATAGCTGTGCCACTGTAGCACCTACAATGTAGACATGGAGACTCTGCATAGGTGAAGGGGTCCCCACCAGCAGAGCCCAATGCAGAATTGAAACCTAAAAAAGTATACTTGTCTACAGACTCTGGCAAGGGCGAAAGGGCTGAAGCATTTTAGCCAAGGGCACCCTCCACTTTGGAGAATTATATAGAACACTGAACAAAAGTGTTCTCCGCAGCTACATAGCCTCAGAACTGTAGCCATGTGAGCCCACTCTGCATAGACCAATACTTTTCCAGCATCAAGAGAAATAACCCAAATTTTCCTGGCAGAATGAATCCACATGAGAGCTTGCATGAAGGAGATTACAAGAAAAGAGACAAAAAATACTGCTATGGCATGAAGCCAATCTGGTCCTCCCAGACCAGAAAAAGAGAGAGAAAGAAAATTACTTTTATTAACCCATTAGCTAAGATTTTGGTTTTAAAAGGCTTTAGTTAGCCATGACAGAGCAGGTGAAGGAGGGAGTCTGCTTTCTGCTGTATAATCACACATTTACAAGGAAGCTGTGTTTCTCATATATTTAGGTTTGTTTGTGTGCTCTATCACTGCTCTATCACTGGCAGAGGTGGTATGTTTGGCTTCAGAAGTCTTGAGCACCACACGTTACATCACAGTAAGTCATATGCCCTGATTTCTCGAGTTATTGCAGATGCCTGAGACAGTGTCAACTTCCTGTCCAGATGCCCTGCAGACTGGATCTTACCAGATTGCCCGAGTCAAATCTTCATTGGACTGGATGCAGCTACTTCAGAAAGGTGTGAGTCAAGCAAGCAATGAGCATGAAGTCAAAAGATATTTTGTGCTCTCCACTCCCTCAAGGACTCCTATAGTGCGGAGGATTTTCATCAGATTTTCTGGTTTGTCCTTCAGGAAGGCTACTTTTTCCATTTCCTGCATCTGGTAAATCCAGGGAGTTATATTACCATCCACCCTCAATCCAGTGTTCTCAAGGTGTTTCATTCTAGCCTTACAGCTGTCAGAAATGTTTAGATAAACTCCTAACAGCATAAGAGATTACTGTGATTTTAGGAGCGAGTGCATCAGTCACTTTCTCTGTAATGGAATCTATGCAGTCAGATGGACTTATCCAAGGCTGCAGAAATCTTGGCTACCATGATGCAAATCATCCGCCACTGATCCATGCTTGGAGAGAGCTCTCCACAGATGTCTCCGAATTTCCACAGGGAAAAGAGTGGATGGGGGAAAAGTACTCACTCTGTATCACTGTTTTCCCTCCCTGACCCCACAAGAATGTCCCTGAATTTGGGCTCCATGAGGAGAGAACTTCCTGATATTTGAGTGAGAGGCCAGGATGGTGGAGCAAAGGAAAGTCTGTTCTCTGTGGCAGTACCCCCAGCTCTGCATCAGGAATTTCACATGGTAATCTTTGCAGGAAGTAATTTCATCTGGAAACTTCATTGGCTCCTCTTGGTTTCCCTCAGTATCTACAACTGACTTCCCTTGAGGGGTGGGAGAGAGGCAGATCCCATTCTTATTTCCTATTTAGAAATCCAAATATCATCTTGATAATAGGCCCCCAAATATAAGCATCATCGGAAAACTAGTCTATTCTTGTTTTTAGGCTGTGTAGGCAATTAATGGAGATATCCCATCTCCTAGAACTGGAAGGGACCTTGAAAGGTCATCAAGTCCAGCCCCCTGCCTTCACTAGCAGGACCAAGTACTGATTTTGCCCCAGATCCCCAAGTGGCTCCCTCAAGGATTGAACTCACAACCCTGGATTTAGCAGGCCAATGCTCAAACCACTGAGCTATCCCTCCCCCCATTTTGCAATACATACCACTGCCTGCACAGATCAGGAGGATTCAGTCTCCAGGCATATCAGTTCTACACATTTCATGGTCACTAACATCGGTAAAAAAGTTAGAAACAAACAATAATAAACCTCATGGCCACATGGCTCCACAAACCACAGCTGGCACACACATTTGCAGTTACACAACCACTCCTTGCACACAACTCAGACTCAGAGTATCAATTGATTCTGAACCACATCAGCTTATCATTAATCATTGTCACTAGAAAACCCTCAAGCATTAATCAACTACTGTTTCCTAAGGTCTCCAACCTGTATTTTTGCTTAACATGAGAGCAGCCATTCAAGCTACAATTGTCAGAGCCATTGTTTTTGAAGCAGAGATCAGGTTAAAGTTAAATATATAATCAATTATGATAATGACAAGACATTTCAAAGTCTGCTCCAGTGAATATTATTTTCATCACCTAAGCAAGAATAATAGCCCTGAATTATTATCTTTTTAATAAATTTATGGTCTAACTAGTCTGGTGGGCAGCAGTGCTTGAAAATCAATGAAGGCCAATATAAGCATTATCCACTTTTAAAATAGGTGTGTGGGCTACTTGCTGACTAAAACTCCCCTGAGCAAGTTTCAGAGTCCCATTACACTTCTCTAAACATCAGTGTTATAGAGCTCAGATTCCACATCTTTGTCCACACTCTGGACTAATGTGTTGGTTTAGGACCCAATGTCAGAGGGGCGGCTAAAGAAGTAAGCACCTGAAATTAATCAAGAAACTTAATCAATCAAGTCTGAGATACAAGTGGAGGTAGGGCACCTAGCAAGCATTCATTCATTTCACTTTTTGTTGTATTTCTTTATAATTGTCTGATATGTTGGTGACATTGCCACATCTTTACCCTTTTAACAATTCAGGATGCTCTACTTTTTATGCAATAGGGCATGATATGAGTAGTATAATACAATGCAGTGGCAAATATTCACAAGTGAACGTATATAACCAGTACCAATTTAGACAGTGAGGACACCTACCTGAAGCTGTTAGAAGATCATTTATAATACATTTTTGAAGTTTCTGTGGTTTACGTGAGATTGAAATGGAATTAAGACCTCTCAAAAAAAAACAAACACCTAATTAGCTCCTGCTTCCCTAGTCTCATCCAATCCTTTTCAAGGATTTCTGAAACCAGGCTATTTAAATAGGTAACTTGTCTTCTTTAGTTTGTTTGATAAACATTGTGCCTTCATATGGCTGAGCTTCATTTTAGAATTTCCAGGTTTTCTGATCTATTATATATCTAGATCAGACATTTTTATAAACCAAAACGTGTATAGAAGTTATTTGCGAAAACACAATACTAACGGGCTCTGAACCCACAAAATCATTTGTTCCTCATCTAGCTGGCTAAACAACCTAAGAGACTGAAAATATATATCTTGACAAGTTTCTGTTTGGCCAACAGTGACTCCCACAGTTTTGTAAACACACTATGATAGCGGTAATCATTTCACATGCTTCAGGGAGTAAACTAATTCTCAGTGGGTTCAGAATTTCCCCAATCTCATTAATGTATAGCATTACACAATTATCTAAGTGAGTTACTGAGATTTTTTCAATTTCCTTTTAACAATCAGGCACTGTACTGGCCAATCTCAAAGGCAGAATGTTGGACTAGGTCGACTAATCACCTGATCAAGAGTGGCAGATCCTATGTCCTTGTAATAGACACATATGTATAGAGTGCTAATGCTGTCTTTCTGCCTTGCAGAGATTAATCTAAATTGTTCCGTGGGAGAGTGAAGATCAGGATTTGCCCCTTTGCCCCTGCAGAATTGGTGCCCCAAACCTTGGAATTTTGGGAGAGCCACAAGAGGCCAGAGCCGTGGAGCAGAAATCCTTTTATGGAGGAAATATCCACAAGTAGAGCTCCAGAGGAAGGATCTGTCCCTCAGAGGCTGAGTTATTCTGTCTCTGTCCCCCTGTCGGAGATATTTGTATTTACTGGAGTAGATTTTCAGCAGAATACACATGGAGTTAATTATGCAGCTCCCATTAACAATAATAGGAGCAGAGTGCCTAATCTCCTGCCCCCTTCCCCCCTCTTCCCCCCCGCACACACACCATGTTGAAAATGTAACCCAATGAAGCTGCAACTTCACAGTTATTGTACTTCAGTTTATGTCGTTTTCCTTATGCCGCACAGATTGTATTTTCATTCTGTGTCCAGGAGCATTCCAGTTCCTCCAGTAGCAAACAATACATGAATCTTAGGAGGCTCTGGTGTAGTTAAGAGGCTCTGGCGAACCTATCAAAAGAGGCGATTTATTTTTGAACTTGGCACTGTGCACAGCATGCCTTGTAAATGTCAATTTGTGTACGTGTGAGCATCTGACACTACTCAGCAGCACGTACTGAGGGCCAAGAATTTGGCTGATTCTGGCTGATTTGCAAGCCTAAAAATATTCTCTTTTATCAATATCCATTTTTGTGCTTATTTGCATGCTAACAAAATTCTAAACAGGCAATGGTTTCACAGATCAGCCCGTAACAATTCTATGTAGATCAAGTACATGATGACCTGCCATAAACTACATGCTGACACAGTTAGCATAATTTCATAAGAAATGGCCCTTATATAGGCATACTTTGATTTTCATTGTTTGTCTGTTCTAATCCTGTAGGAATCAGAGTGATTTTAATCTGTGGTTTTATTGCTTTGTATGTGTTTACATGAAGTGCCCAGAAGGCCTATGGTGAGTACAGTGAGGGCTAAATAAATAAAATGTATTATTACTAATGTATGTCCCATAATGGGCCCGATTCTGTGAAATCTCTGATCAGACTCTACGTTTTATACTCATAACCTGACAGTACTGTAGTCCCCAGATTTACATTTTAGCACTTTTTAAAGTACATGGAAAAAAGTGACATTCTAATGGGGTTTCTAATTAGTAACTGCTGTCCTTGTGTTACCTCGAGAGAAATAAGAAGCTGCCCTATTTGTCATTTAAAATAAGATAACTGTGTGTATTCAAAAGGAGGGTTTGGAAAACCAGGAGAAATATGTGTGTGTTATGTTATTTCAGAGTTGTTTAGAACTTGAAGAACTTGGTTTATAATTCAATACCCTAACCACATCGTTCTTTTACAGCTTGGGACATTCCTTTTTTTTTTTTTTTTTTTTTTTTTAATTCATCAATCCTTTTGGCTGGATGGATCTCAAGGGTTGAATGCCTTGATGCTGCTCTCTAGCCTTCTGTCTCTCACTCTCTTGCAGATTTCATGAGTCCCATCTTTTCTTCCCTCCTTTCAGTATTCATTTCTTCCTTCCCATCTCTGTTTTCCCTCCCTCCATTCCTAGTCTCTTCTCCCTCTTTCTTTGCTCTCAGGCTTCTGTCCCTGTCAGCTGGCTCCTGAAGGCCCCCTCTTCCTGTTAAAAGCAAAGTTTGCTACCCACTGCCACCCAGTCCCACCTGCCAAGCTTTTTTCTCTCTTTGTTGACAGGCTCTATCCTTTTCTGTTGTTAACACTGCTTCCAGATCTCTCTTCAAGGATTCCTCCCTCTCCCTCTGATTCTCTGCTCCAGCATTCATTCCCTTTCCTTCCTGTCTCTGCTTCGGAGGGCTCCACCAACTCCTGACCTTGTTGACTTTTACCACACCATGTTTCTCTGTCATATACTCTCCATGTCTCTGCATTGCCACTCAGCCCACCACAGTAATCTGAATCTTGAGTGTATGACTGATCTGACACTCACGCTCTTTCTCCCCCACAACAATCCATTACAGGAATTTAAAAGAAACTAAACCAACAAAAAAGATTTGGTTATTTCAGGAGGTTTCAGTCTCTAAGTTAAAGGTGACCGGACTAAGTCAGAATCTTTGTGCTTGGAAACACTGAGTGCAAAGTTCTGAGGAATGTTAGCAGGGCAGATGGTGGGGTGTTGCCATAGTCCTCCTCCCCTGTGCTCTGACTAGTGCTATAACAGGCACTAAGGAGAGTCCTATACACTTCCTAAAAATGCTCCGTATGGTGTTCTTAAAAGCATTCTGCCTGACTTTGCAAACCACGACAGATGACAGCTGCTGCTGCTGCACTCCACACCCCACACAAAACACCTACAAAATGACTGGAGACGAGATGGACCAGGAATGAAGTACTCCACCTGTACTACTGCACCTCCAAACACCCGATCTATCCCAAATTACTTCATATACTATAGGAAAGTTATCTTCTTCCTCACCTCAGAATTACTTTCTATACTACATAGGAGGCAACGTGTCTTCTAGGATGTTTACCACAGCATCTGCCAACAATACTGATCAATACAGTTTAGTCACTCTAGTGATTTTTTTCCAAGAGCCAGTGTGCTCAGAAATGGTATCATTTAAAATGATAACCCTCCCTCACTCTTGGAATTATATTGGGTAGGTGAAAAAACAAAAACAAAAAACCAAGCAATCTACTGAACAAAGGGGCTTCAAATAATCAGCGTTCTAACGTACTGTCATCCTCTACCTTAAAAAATAACTAATGATAAAGCTGACCTTAAGGAACACTTGCAGAACTAACAGCTACGTGGTAGTAATTCCTTTAGTAATTTATGAGATGCTATTCATCATACTTGTAATATCTCCCTGCTGGAAATTCAGCAGAATGATGGTTATTGGCTATTATATGGAGAGTCTGAAGAGGTTACCAACTCCAATTATTGTAATACTACAAAGTCCAATGAGTCTAATCTATATTATACATCCCCACCTTACCACAGTGAAGCAGGAAGGTAGTAATATCCCATTGTATAGACGGATGAGTGGGACCCAGAGAGATGAAGAGACTTGCCCAAAATCAGGCTATGGCAGAGTAGGGCATTAAATCCAGGTCTCCTGAATCCCATGTTAGCCCTTTAACTACAGGACCATCCTACCTTCCTCCAGCCCTTGGTATCTACTTATACAAATATTGGTGTTTGCAGCTGCAAAAGCTAATGCTTGCACATTAGAATTATTCAAGGGTGCATGTAAAGTGCATATGAACATGCACCTTCATACATGTGCAAGTGGCGACTGATGGATAGAAACGTGGCCCTAAATATGTAAATACTGTTTCCACTCTGAAAGAGGACAATATAAAAATTCAGCCTTTTCTTACTCCTCAGATTGCAAGTGCTTATATTCAGACATATCTTCTTACTTAGAATAAAATGTAGAGAAAAGCTTACATTTTTAAAATTGACCATCAGTGCAGAGCCACTTCTGTTATGAAAGAGTGAGCTAGATTCTATTCTGGCCAATAGATTTATTAACTGTATTCCCAATCCAGGGCCATATTCTTTGCTCAATTACACCTGTATCATCTCACTGAGAACAATTAGTGTAAAGGAATAATTGAGGGCAGAGTCTGAAGACAATGTGCATAAGCTGCTGCCCTATCTCCCCCAGCCCAGGAAGGACTAACACCCCCACCCAAAGGCTGTTCAGACCCTTCCTTCAGAGCACAGTTATATTCTTCAAACATAAAACTCACCAGGTAACACTCAAACAAAACTATTCCCCTGACCAAAGCTAGCTGCCAGAGCCAGCTCACACACTCTCACTCACTCACTCTTGTCTACACTTTACAGCGCTGCAACTTTCTCGCTCAGGGGTGTGAAAAAACACCACCCTGAGCGCTGCAAGTTTCAGCACGGTAACGTAACAGTATAGACAGTGCACCAGCGCTGGTAGCGATTCCCCTCATGGAGGTGGTTTTTTTAGAACGCTGGGAGAGCTCCCTCCCAGTACTATGCCACAGCTACACAAGCCAGGTTAAAGCGCTTTAACGTTGCCAGTGCAAACATGCCCTTACTCTCACTATATGTCTCTCTCTCTCTCTCTCTCTTTCACCAGCCACAGCTACCCACAATTCCTCTCCTCAACTGAGCCACTTGTTGGTTTTTATAATCATTTGATCAATCTAAGCTGGAAGGCAGCTGATCAGTCACAGGAACAGCTGGACCCCACTTTTTTTCTTGAACAAACAGAATACAGGACAGAATTTGGCTAGCGGGTTATTATTGGTGATCGTGTAAAAGCCGAGGAGAATGCAGCTTGACTTTCAAGATAATAGGAGAAGTCTGCAGAGCTGGCAGTTGGACAAAGCATTTATTTATTTGAAAACTGATCAAAATTTCCCAGAAATGTATTGAATCACAGACATGCAATCCCACCGTGCCATCGTTACACGGTCACTTAGAACATGACCTCATTTTAATGTTGTCTCAGTGTGTACTTTTGTTTGCGTTTCATTTTCTGGTTGCCTTTTTCAAAAGTACAAAAAGAGAAAAGACAAAAAGAAGCTGCTTGAGCATGTTAGTGTTTAATTAATCCGATCTAGGCTGCAGTGTAAATTCACACTGCTATTGTGTGGCTGGAATCTTCTTTTCTGACAGGCTGAGTTAACAGAACAGTAGCTCATCTAAACAAAATAACAGATGAAGGTGACAATAATAGACTGAAGGGAGACCTAATTGGCAGTGGTAGATTTAATAGAGGCATCATTAGAATGTTTCGGATTGTTGTGCTCTGTGTGTGTGCAGGGGTGTTGGAACTAGGGGTGCTCTAGCAGCTCCTGGCTTAAAGTGGTTTCCATCGTATACACAGTGTAGTTTTGTTGAATAGTTTTCAGCTCCTCCACTATAAAAATTGTTTCAATACCAGTGAGTGAGTGTGTATGGGTGTGTGTGTGTGTCATTTATTTGACTTGTGCACATTGCCTGAGGGCATAGCTACCCTATGGAGGCTATACTATGTCAGCATAGCTCCCTAGTGTAGACACAGTGTACACTGACAGAATGGGTTTCTCATCACCTCACTGACCAATATCAGCTAAATTGATGGAAGCACTCTTCTGCTGACAGCTGCATCTACACTGGGGGTTATGTCAGCATAGCTATATCCATAAAGAATGTATTGTTTCACACCCCCGACTAATGTAGTTGTGTCGATATAACTTTCAAATGTAGACCAAATCTCAGTAGCAGTCCCCAGGAGGGAAAGGCCAACCAGGAAAACAGTACTAGTTTACAGCAAAAGAAGTGGAAAAGTCTTAGCAGATACTAATGGGCACATTTAAAAGTTGTTTTTAATGTTTATACATTTATTTTTAATTTTCCCCACAACTCCCAATCTATCAAAGAGCCTGCTCCTCCAAATGGACTATTCTATAGGCAGTTCACCATCGTGGGTATGTCTATAATGTAATCGAAGGTGTGATTGTAGCATGGGTAGCCATACCCCCACTAGCTTTAATCTAGTTAGCATACTAAAAACAGCAGTGAAGCCACAGCACATGGGCTTCAGCATGGGCTAGCAAGGCAAATACATTCCCAGGGGCCCCAGGCAGGCTTGCATAGCCTGCACTAAAGTCTGTACCGCCATGTCTTCACTGATATTTTTAGTGTGCTAGATTAAAGCTAGCATGGGCATACCTACCTGAGTGGCAAATCACACCTTCAATTGCAGTGGAGACATACCCTGTGTTACTCCAGTATCACACTACCATAACACTGTTGATGTCAATGAAATTACAATGGCATAAGATTGGAGTTACAGTGGTGAATCAGGCCCAAAGTCTGGAGGATTCTTGTGATGCTGTTTTAAAACTTATTGTTGATTAGAGATAGAATACTTTGAATAATGAAGGGAGGAAAAAACACTAAGCACAAATATTGGTTTACATGACAATACAATGTCACTTCATTTGTATTTTGTAAACTTTTTTGTTCATATCATTCGAATAAGCACATTTTTGTTTTCAGTAGTTTTTTTTTTTTGCAGAAAGAGAGATTATCACAAATACTTGTTTAAGTAATTATTTGCACTAGAATTTATGATGGTAGCCTTCGTACAACCATTTTGAAAGGACTTTATGGATTTGGAAGTCATCCAGTCAGCAAGCAGAAACAATACTGTCCGAGACCAATACAGGTTCGAATGAGGATCAAGTGGAAGGGGGAAAATTGAGACCGAGGCAGATTGCAATTCAAAAACAGGTGGCCGTTTATTAATGGGGGAAAAAATCACAACTTGGGCTGGGGAGGAGCACTTTTACCAACCAACAATACAAATTCAAACAAGTAACCAACCAGAAATATCATCAGAGCAGTAATATAAAACAAGCTATATACATTTAACAACAAGGAATCTACAACCAACTATTTACCAAAAACCAAGCATACAAAACTGAATAAACTGTAACAATTTGCCCTCTATGCACTGTACAAGAGATTTGGTACCAAGTAATAAAGAAAAAGGGCCTAACCAACAGAATAGCTACAAAAATTAATACATGCAAACCACACTCCAGGCGCAGCTGACCAGCAGTACAGACACCAAGGACATGACGAGATGGAACCCGAAATTACACGACACGAGCTAGCTAAATCCGGAGGAGATCCTAGCTGAAAGGGTGATCAGGCCTTTCAGCTAACACGCGGACACTCCTGCTGATTTAGACCAGAGACATAGTTTTGTTCGAAGACTCTTGCACGTGCTAGCATCTAATTGGTTCCCCGCTCCTACACCAACCAGGATCCAAGCTGGTGCCCCCTACGTAACAGGCACTGCACATGGCACACTAAGCTTATGCACACGGCCCGCTGGAATTGTAGCACACGGTACCAATGTGACCAACAATTGACCAGGCGGAAGGTTCGAGAATGGTCACACGGCCCCAATGTGTTGCACACGACACCAAGGCGCTGCACACAGCACCAAGGTGCTGCACACGACACCGATGTGACCTTCTGACCGACAATTGGCCATCCAGATGCCATGACAGAGCATAGGGCTGCGACAAATACCATATGATTTTGCTCTTTACCACACAATGAAGCCCAGTCCCAGTTAGGACCTCTATATACTACCACGATATAAAATATTATTAACAGTCATAATTTAGGTGACCAGTCACAAGGTGCAAATAGTGAATTTTTAATGGGGAATATTACAGCAACAGTTGCATTGAATACTTTGCAAGCAATCCTTTGGCCATAAATTCTTAAAATAATTTTGATGAACGAATCCATATAAAAGTAAAACACATGCTCATTTATTGTATCTTGTCTTTAAGTTATAAGTGCTTGAGGGTGGCAAAGGCATCTGTCTACCTGTGTTTGTACAGCAGGTATCACAGCAGGACCATAATAAGAACTGGAGGCTTTGTTGTTATTGTAATACCAAACCAACAATAATACTCTGTAATGAGCTAAGTTCCCTCTAAGCGGCGCGGCCACGCAACCATGCAGCTGCCTATTAAGCCCCACGCAGGGATTCAGAGCTGCGGCAAGGAGAGATGCCTCTCCCCCAGCACAGACCTGCCTCAGTGAGGAGAGGCACCTCTCCCCGCTAGCCCCAGCATGGACCTGCCCCGGACTTGCTGTGGCCTCTCCCCCGGCCCTGAGCTGCTGTGGTGAGAGAGGGCTGGGGGCAGTCCTCTCTCCCCACAGCAAGCCGGGGCAGCCTGTACCCCAAACCCCTCATCCCCGCCCCACCCCAGAGTCCACACCTCCTGCACCCAAACCCTCAGCCCCAGCCCTGAGCCCCCTCCCGCACCCCGATCCCCTCATCCCCAGCCCCATCCCAGAGCCTTCACCCCCTCCACCCAACCCTCTGTGTCACACATCACCGCTATATTGGTGCACAAAACAAAATTCATTCCACACATGGACATAAAAAATTAGAGGGAACACTGGTAATGAGGTAGTGATAATTCTCATTAAACAATAAATAAACAATAAACAGTACACAGAATACATCATATCATCTATCACATCGAATGATAAACAGTTGGAGTTCCATTCAAAAATACTGATTGGCCAGTTACACAATGATATTCCCAAACATATCATATTTTGGTATTTTCCACAAGGACATCACATCGTATAATGGTGATATAGGATGTGTGGTGGTGGGATTCCTTCCAAGTATCTTGTTTGGGAATTCCTACCTTAACTATTGCTACACCTCCCACGATAGCCTTTAATCTAAGCGACTCCTGAAATCATTTTGGCCACATTTAGTCAAAAGTCTTTTGAGAGGAAGGAAACGTAATCATTGGAGGCAACCAGAAGAAATTCAGCAGTTTATTGTACTTTAATCAAAGCCCTTGTACTTTGTCAGAAGATAAATTTAAACAGACTTCAGCAATAAAAGGCATATCTCAGTCTTGCCTTGAGCAACCAAGAAGCAAAAGCATTTTTTTAAACAACTTCAATAAAAACATTTTTGTTTGAGTTGAGTAACATTTGCATAATGAACTGCCAAATCACGCTATCTCCAAAGGGAAAATATTTGAATTGGCTTTTAAAATATTCTTGATGCAAATTTGTTATCTTTTCTATCCCCATATCTATGCTTGTCTTTTAACTGACACAGATTCCATTTGGTACTGCACTACATCTGCCATTATTATTCTTAGCATAATACCTTGACTTTGGGTCCACCAAACAAGGGACATAGATGTTATGACGGTGACAAGCTAAAGTCCCCTGAAATACAGAAAGCCTTCGTTCTGCAGTTAAATGAAGAGGAGGGGAATGCAGATGAGGAAATCAACAAGAAGTGGGACAAAGTAACAATTTATAAACAGCAGTGAAGCCCATCTAGGCAGAAGAGAAGGAAGGAGTGGATTACACCCAGCACATGGAATGCCATAGAAACCAGACAAGCCCTGAAGAAAAAAGTTTTAGACACAAAATCCCAGAAGCTAAAGGACAAATACCATGAGCAGTATAGCAAGGCACATCCGGAGGTCAAACACTTTGTGAGAGCAAAAAGAACAGGAGTACTTGTGGCACCTTAGAGACTAACAAATTTATTAGAGCATAAGCTTTCGTGGACTACAGCCCACTTCTTCGGATGCATATAGAGTGAGAGCAGACAAATGACATTATATTGCTGAACTGGCAACACAAGCAGAGGATGCAGCTGCTCGTGGTGTACAAGGAAACGTCTACAAAATGACACAGCTTATCAATGGTAAATGGCAGACACCAACAAACACTCTCATCAGGGACAAACAAGCCACCTACTGAGAATTACTGAACAGGGAGCCACCTAAAGAAGAAGCAAACATTCAGGAGGCAGAAGAAGATCTTGATATCAACACAGACACCCCAACTAAGGAGGAGATCATTCAAGCCATCAAATCCTTAAAAAATAGGAATGCTCCAGCTTGAATGCAGAATTGTTCAGGGCAAATCTTTAGCTAGCACCATCTATCCTGGCCCCTCAGTTTACATCAGTCTGGGAAAGGAAAAATGTGCCAGATGAATGGACCAATGGGGTTATAGTGAAGATACCAAAGAAAGGAAATCTCAGTGATTGTAATAACTGGTGTGGCATCACACTTTTATCTGTGCAATGCAAGGTATTGGGCAAGATCATAGTCCAACGTATATCAGAGGCAATTGATAGCGTTCTCAGAAAAGAGCAAGGTGGTTTTTGGAAAGGGTGTGGATGCACAGACCAGATCTTCACTTTATGAAACATAATAGAACAATGCTTAGAATTGCAACGGCAAAGCTACATAAACTTCATAGACTTTGGCTTTTGATAGCATTCACAGGACCAGACTATGGCGTAATTCTGCAGGCATATGGAATCCTTCTCTGTATAATCAACCTCATCAAAAGCGTCTGTTCCAATTTTACATGCAGTGTTGATCACATTGAGCTCACTTTTGAAGTCAAAACAGGAGCAGAGCTGTGTCATGTCTGTGTAATGTGGCGTACAACATAAGACATACCAAGAGGCATTAAATGGACACCCTTCTCATCCCTTGAAGACCTGGACTTTGCAGATGATCTCGCTCTCCTATCACATACCCAACACCCTATACAAGAAAAAACAACTCGACTCAATACATTCAGCCAGCAAACTGGACTGAAAATCAACCGCAATAAGATGGATATCATGACCTTTAATATTGCCTCACCATCAACAGTACGGCTAGAGAATCATGTTCTCACCAATGTAGAATATTCAGATACTTGGGCAGCACCATCAGCCAGAATGATGGAACAAGCTAGGACATCCGGACCAGAATCGATAAAGCCAGGAACACCTTCAGGAGCTTAAATACAGTCTGGAAATCATCAAAATACAACACCAAAACCAAACTCAAAATTTATCAGAGCTGTGTACTGTCAACACTACTTTATAGTGCAGAATTCTGGGGAATGAAAAAGTATGACATGTCTAAACTGTCTTCATTCCATACAACTTGCCTCAGAAAAATCCTCCATGTCTTTTGACCCAAAACAATCTCAAACCAAGCTCTATTCACACAGTGCAGCCAAGAAGATATGAGCATTTTCATTGCCAGGAGACATTGGAGATGGATTGGCCATGTGTTTCAGATGGAAACTGATTCCATCACTAGAATAGCAATAAGATGGACACCTGAAGGCAAGCAAAATGGAGGCCACCCGAAAAAAACATAGCAAAGAGCTGTGGAAGCTGAGCTGAAAAACCTGGGGCACAGCTGAGGAACCATTGAAAGACTTGCCAGAAAGACTTGGAGGAACTTTGTCGCTGCCCTAAACACCAGAGGTATAATGGGAACATGACAATGATGATGATGAATACCTTGATTATTGTGGTAGTCCTATAAAATATTTCACTGATGGCATACAAATCTTGTCAGCAAATTTGCTTTAGGCTGCTCTTTGCTGGTGTGTGACAAAGATAAATAACCAATGGCCTAGACTCATGATTTTATTTAATATTCTTGGTAAGCTATTTATTATGTCTGTCTCTAAATGCTGGTCTCTTCTCTTGCCTCCACTCTTTATTTTGCACAATTTAGTGATTAATGGTTAAAAGGACAAAAATCTTAGCCAATTTGAACAAATAGTTCTAGTGTCTTGATATTGCTGGGCATAATTCCCAATTCAAGTAGACGCCAGTAAATTAATGAAGAATGTTACTGATCTGTTCTAGCCATACCAAATCAGGTTTTGATCTTGTACAAACTATGCAGGGTCAGACCTAGTCAGTACTTAGATGGGAGCCTAATATTAAAAAAATAATTCCTGGTGTGACCCACACTGTGTTGTTGATGAATCAACTGGTCTGAGTCAATGGATGAGATGCTAAACCAAGTTCCTGACCACTTCAGGTCACTAAGGAGTCCCGGGGCATTTTTTTCAGTAGAAGGTCTGTTGAAGCTGTAGGCTCTGTGGCCCTATCAGTCTCTGCCTTTTGTACTTGCCCTTCCACTTCTGGCGGGGCAGACGTGGCTCTCCTGGTTCAGCCCACCAGGGGGCATGTTGTGGTCCCTCCCTATCAGTCTCTGAGGGAGGCCACGCCTCCTTGCTATAAGGCCTACCGTCCTGGCCAAATTCCAGCTTTGAGTAATTACATTCTGCCTTCCTAAACTTCCTCTGTAGTTTTATCTGCATATGGTTTTCTTCTTCACTTCCAGTTCTAGAGCTGAAACCAAGAGCAGTGGGAATGAGGGTTGTGAGACCAGTGCTGAACCACTGGCAGAGCTACTGAACATGGTACTTTGTTGATCAGAGTCTAATAAAATGAAGTCGGCTGAGGGAGTAGGCATTGATGGACGGTGGACCAACAGGCTGGAACACTGATCTCAACATACACTGGGATTTATTAGACAGATGCCTACGAGACACATTGTTTTCCGGGAACAGTCAAATGCATTTCGGTCAGTTGCTGGCCCTCAAGATTATCTTAAGTCTTGCTTTCTACTAGATTAATGGATACTCTAAAACATCACTTATCCTGGTTGGCAATAGGCATAACTGAACATCTCAATAATGGCTGCTACACACATTTACATTCAATGGATTGCAGTTATGCACCTGTGCCCTAGCAACAGCCTGTTTCCACCCCTCTGTCATGCTCACTTTATCTCTTGGAGCTTGTCAAAGTTGTTGAAGATTAACTTGAGCTATTTCACGTTAAAGTGACTTGCTTCCATATTTTTTTTTTGTTGCAACTCATCTGGTGTTTTAAGCCAAGTTATCCAACCCACTTTGGAAGCATATTTACTGAGATGTGGCATGAGTTTACTCACAACAAAGTAGGTGTGGGTGCATCCCCATCCCAAAACAACTGCTGTGCATCTAGCAGTCCTCTTACTGGCTACCTGGGTCAGCCTCTTTGTTTACCTGTCTGCCATTTACTGCTGCAGGATCATGCTGACAGGATGTCACCTCCCCATTTAAATAATGGTACAGAGCCAGGTGGGACCCTTTGCAATTCCAGCTCAGGGGGGGTGTTCACACATGTGGATTCAAAACATGATTATTCAGCAGCCAAGCCTGCTACTTTCACCTGGAGCTGTGCTGAAGATTTCATTGCCATCTGGGGAGAGGAATGTGTAAAGGCCCATCTGAGGAGCAGTCACCATAACCATAGATCTATCAGACAACCACGAGTCTAATGCACATATCTATCATAGGTTTCAGAGTAACAGCCGTGTTAGTCTGTATCCGCAAAAAGAAGAACAGGAGTACTTGTGGCACCTTAGAGACTAACAAATTTATTAGAGCATAAGCTTTCGTGGACTACAGCCCACTTCTTCGGATGCACTTCTTCGGAAGTGGGCTGTAGTCCACGAAAGCTTATGCTCTAATAAATTTGTTAGTCTCTAAGGTGCCACAAGTACTCCTGTATATCTATCATAATTAGAGCTGATCAGAAATTTTCTGATGAAACTATGGGCTTATCTACACAGCACTGCAGTCCAGACTATAAGGATGTGAACTGTAGAGCCCTCTAACATGTTGTGCTCTAACTGCCCCATGTAGACCCTGCTGGCACAAACCTAGTGTGTGTTAATGTAGTCATGTTTGAAACCGGATTACACCAACGTGAAGTAGGTACCTTTTAGTTCTCAGCAGCAATGTCTACATGGGGCAGTTAGAGCACAACACATTAGAGTGCTCTAAAATTCACACACACCCTAGTCTGGACTGTGGTGCCATGTATCATAGATTCATAGAAGTGTAGGACTGGAAGGGGTCCTCAGTAGTCATCTAGACCAGTCCCTTGAACTCAGGGCAGGACTAAGTATTATAGACCATCCTTGACAGGTGTTTGTCTAAACCTGCTCTTAAAAATCTCCAATGATGGAGATTCCACAACCTTCCTGGGCAATTTATTCCAGGGCTTAACCACCCGGACAGGAAGTTTTTCCTAATGTCCAACCTAAACCGTCCTTGCTGCAATTTAAGCCCATTACTTCTTGTCCTGTCCTCAAAGGTTAAGGAGAACAATTTTCCACCCTCCTCCTTGTCACAATCTTTTACTTACTTGAAAACTGTTACCATGTCCCCTTTGGTCTTCTCATCTCCAAACTAAACAAACTCAGTTTTTTCATGTCATGTTTTCTAGACCTTTAATCATTTTTATTGCTCTCCTCTGGACTTTCTCCAATTTGTCTACATCTTTCCTGAAATGTGGCACCCAGAACTGGACACAATACTCCAGCTGAGGCCTTATCAGCATAGAGTAGAGTGGAAGAATTACTTCTCGTGTCTTGCTTACAACACTCCTGCTAATACATCCCAGAATGATGTTTGCTTTTTTTTTTTTTTTTTTGGTAATAGTGTTACGCTGTTGACTCACATTTAGCTTGTGGTCCACTATGACCCTCAGATCCCTTTCTGCAGTACTCCTTCCTATGCAGTCATTTCCCATTTTTTGTGTGCAATAGATTTTTCCTTCCTAAGTGGGGTGCTTTAAATTTGTCCTTATTGAATTTCATTCTATTTACTTCAGATCATTTCTCCAGTTTGTCCAGATCATTTTGAATTTTAATCCTAGCCTCCAAAACACTTGCAACCCCTCCCAGCTTGGTATCATCTACAAATTTTATAAGTGTATTCTCTCTGCTATTATCTAAATCATTGATGAAGATATTGAACAGAACCGGATCTGGGACTGATCTCTGTGGGATTCACTCAATATGCCCTTATAGCTTGACTGTGAACCATTGATAACTACTCTCTGGGAACAGTTTTCCAACCAGTTATACACCCACTTTATAGTAGCTCCATCTAGGTTGTATTTCCCTAGTTTGTTTATGAGAAGGTCATGTGGGAAGGTATCAAAAGCCTTACCAGAGTCAAGATATGCCATCTACCACTTCCCCCCCATCCACAAGACTTGTTACCCTGTCAAATAAAGCTTTTAGGTTTGTTTGACATGATTTGTTCTTGATAAATCCATAGTTGACTGTTACTTATCACCTTATTATCTTCTAAGTGTTTGCAAATTAATTGCTTGATTATTTACTCCATTATTTTTCTGTGTCCTGAAGTTAAGCCATCTAGTCTGTAATTCTCTAGGTTGTCCTTATTCCTCTTCTTATAGATGGGCACTATATTTGCCCTTTTCCAGTCCTCTGAAATCACTCCTGTCTTCCACGAGTTTTCGAAGATAATCACTAATGGTTCAGACATCTCCTTAGTCAGCTCCTTGAGTATTCTAGGATGTATTTCAGCAGGTCCAGCTGACTTCAAGACATCTAACTTCTCTAAGTATTTTTAACTTGTTCTTTCCCTATTTTATCCTCTAATCCTATCTCATTTTCACTGGCATTCACTATGTCAGATGTCCATTTGCTACTAATATTTTTGGTGAAAACTGAAACAAAAAAGGCATTTAGCACTTCCATCATTTCCCATTTTCTGTTGTCTCTCCCCCCTCATTCAGGGCCTACTCTGTCCTTAGTCTTCCTCTTACTTCTAATGTATTTGTAGAATGTTTTTTCTTGTTACCTTTATGTCTCTAGTTAGATTAATCTCATTTTGTGCCTTGGCCTTTCTAATTTTGTCCCTACATGCTTGTGTGTTTTTTTAATTTCATCCTTCATAATTTGACCTAGTTTCCACTTTTTGTAGGACTCTTTTTTGAGTTTCAGATCATTGAAGATCTTCTGGTTAATCCACCGTGGTCTCTTACTATACTTCCTGTTTTCCCTATGCATTGGGATAGTTTGCCTTTAACAATGTCTGAAAAACTACCAACTTTCTCAAACTGTGATTCCCCCTTAGGCTTGCTTCCCATGGGATTTTACCTACCAACTCCCTGAGTTTGCTAAAGTCTGCCTTCTTGAAACCCATTGTCTTTATTCTGCTGTTTTCCCTCCAACCATTACTTAGAATCATGAACACTATCATTTCATGATCACTTTAAATTATAACTAAATTGTTCAATTGTCAGGACATTTCTCTGATTACTGGTGGAAATTATAATGCACTAAACAATTTACGTTCTTATAAATCAACATGCAGCAGTCTAGCTCATTGAGTCAATCCTTATTTTTGAGGCTGCTTTCTTGTGCTTTGAAATCCAAGTTTTTACTTAAAAAAGTCTTTAGCCCTTATGGTCGTGAAGAAAAGCTTCAAAAGAGGAAACAAAAGTAAACTGATGCCTGCTGAAAGTCTGCACACCACCTAAAACTATAGCTCTAAGAGAAGTGGACTTCTCTTATCCCCTGTTGAACTCAACCGGGTTTTAGTTCTGGAACCTAGGTACAGTACTTCAGATGTTAACATTTTATATTTCATTGCAGATTTTATATTTCAGTGCACACAAGACAAAGGAGTGTTCGTATTATCAAGATCTGCCAAATATAAGGGGGAAAATGTCTTGTCTTTTCGCAACCTAATGGGGTTTGTACCAGTACTTTTTTCTTTTTTTCATTATGACCTATTATTGGGCTAAACCATTTTAAAGATCTACACAATTGTCACAGTCCATAAACCTATAGAAGAATTTCATGAATTTCTTTGGCATCTCTTATACTTTACAAAGAGGGAGAATGCTTTTTTCTATAAGTCATTTTTGCAAGTAGATTTCTTTTTAATTTCCTCATTCCTTCTCATACAGTCAATAGCTGTTTGCATTGATGCAATTCATATTTCTGATCATGCACACATTTCACTCTTATTGATTCTTGAGTTAATAATTTGTACATAAATCACCAGTCAACATACTAGTTAGTTAGTATTGATTAAATACTTCACTGAACTTCGCTGAGGTATTTTACTGAGGTATGCAGCTATTTAATAAAATGATGGTATCCTCTCAGGGATTTAATTTCTGGTGCAAAACTTGCAAATATTTAGTTTTTATTAATGTGTGTGGTGCTTTCACTGCTACAATTGCAAATGTAAATTGTTATTGATTAGGACACATTTCCATAAAGTAACTCCTCACTTAAAGTCATCCCAGTAAATGTTGTTTCGTTGTTACGTTGCTGATCAATTAGGGAACATGCTCGTTTAAAGTTGTGCAATACTCCCTTATAAAGTCATTTGGCAGATGCCTGCTTTGTCCACTGCTTGCAAAAAGAGCAACCCAATGGAGCTAGTGGT
The DNA here is from genome assembly GCF_013100865.1 of Trachemys scripta elegans. Taxonomy (NCBI): domain Eukaryota; kingdom Metazoa; phylum Chordata; order Testudines; family Emydidae; genus Trachemys; species Trachemys scripta. The sequence continues at coordinate 182,965,383 of NC_048298.1, forward strand.
GGGGGCTTGGAAGCAGGGTGGACCGGCAGCCCCCTATCAGCTCCCCACTCTCCTAAGTTCCCCGTGTGGCAGCCGCCCAGCAGGCTAACAATTGCCGGGCAGTTCAGCTGTCCCTCCCCCCACTGCGGTATGCTGCTCCTGCCCTCTGCCTTGGAGCTGCTCCCAGAAGCCTCCTGCTTGCTGTGCGGAGGGGTGGGGGAAGGAAAGTAGTGCTAATGTCAAAGTGTCCCCCTCCTCAGACTCCTGCCCTCCATCTCCACAAAGTGGGTGAGGGGGATGGACATGACAGGGCTCAGGACGGCAGGAGCTTGCTGGCAGCAGCTGCTGTCTCAACTTGTCGATCTACTTTAAAAGGCAGTGTACTTAGAGTGGGGTCAGCATGCTTAAAGGGGCAATGCATGTCTCTCTCTCTCACACAGTGTGTGTCTCAGTCTCTCTCTGCCATGCGGTCTCCCATCCCTCCATTCGTGCTGCCTTGTAGAGTGTGAGCCTTGAGGGCTCAGCCGATTGCTAGTTCATCATTTAGCAGTAAGGCATTATCTTGGAAAATATCCCACCCTCTGACTTCAACACCTCAACCAAGCTTCACAATCATCATTGCTGTGTACCAGTATTAAATTGTTTGTTTAAAACTTATACTGTGTATATATATATAAAATATAGTCTTTTGTCAGGTGAAAAAAATGTACGTTAATTCTTATGGGGAAATTGCTTAACATCGTTTTGCTTGAAATAGCATTTTTCAGGAACATAACTACAACGTTAAGCAAGGACTTACAGTACTTAGGATTGTAACTTTATTATAGTAGCACAGGATCAAGTGTTTCCATTAGGAGTCTTTCATTTGGTTTTACTGGGGACATAATGCAATTCAGACAGTATAGTAAAGAATGCCCTCATTATTTGCTGTAGCTCAGTCTATGAGTTTATGCATATTCACTAAGAGAAATGTCTGCAGTAACAAGAGTGAAGCTTAGGTAGCTATTGTGACATGTATTGTGGTTAGCCTCAGGTTTGCTGATTTTAAACAATGCTTAATGACCTGCCATAGCTTTCTAAGGTCAAGACAGCTGCTAAAGATAGTCTTTCCTTCTCTAAAATCATACACAAGTACCTGACTCCTCACCTCCCCACTGCCAGACACCAAAAACCCCACTTTGGGTACAGCAATAAGCAACAACTCTTGCTCAGTATCCTATGGCTGTGTTGAGCAGTTGAGTTCAGCAAGTCCAAATGCTGAACAGTTATGCTTATCGCCTCACAAGAGGTGCTCGGCACCTTCCAAGATCAAGTCCAGGAGAAGCCAAATCCAGCAAAGTACTTAAGTACGTCAGTCCTACTGACTTCCATGGATCTACTCACATGTTTAAAGTTAGGCATGTGCTTGTGAGGAGATCTATTGAAGTCAGTGGGACTCCACATGCGCTTTGCTGGATCAGGACCTGAAATGATCAAAATCAGAGACACTCCTTGTTAGTCTGCTTCTCACTATCTAATTACATGAATTTTTAATGACATATTCATGGTCAAAAAATGGTTTTAAGTATTTGAGAGTCATCATTCCAAGAGACTTAAATGAAGTGGTTGTCAGTATTTTCCCAAGTATTGGCGAATAAAAAATCCAAAGCTTACCTCTGCTTTTTGGGGTAGAGGGGAACTATTAAGATGTTTCTTATGTACCAGGTTACTTGCAAGTTATCTAGGATATCCACATTCTGGATTTTTTAAAATGAAGAAGTTGTTTTATTGGATGAGGGTGTAGGAAGGAGTTGTTGGTGTTGCCACCTGGCTGGTTTTTAACCAGCCTGGCCAGTTTTTGTATTGTCTTTCTAGTTAAAAGATTTTATGTGCCAGGGTTTTTTTCACTTGGGACACTGAGCACTTTATAGTTCACACTCCTGTAGCCCGGACTGCAATGCTGTATTAAAATAAGGTATGAAAAACTATAAAAATAACATAAAAATATACATATTGTAGGGTTATTTGCTGAGGGATTGTTTTGTTTTTGTGAAAAATGGCTCTCAAAACATTTTAGTAATAATTACCTGTAGTATATATTTAAAATATGTTCCTAAAAGTCTAAATCAAGTCAGGGTTGACAAAGAGGTTTCTGCCAGACAAAGGATGTATATTCACCTGTCTGCCTTAGTTCACATGTAAATTAAGTGATGCAAGTCAGCACCATGGAAGCCCTGTTTGCATAAAAAGTCAACATGATGATGTGAAATCAACATGGAGTCAGCACATCAGGGAATAAACCCCGGGAAGTCATTTTGACTCTGGAGACAAACAATGACTTCAGGAAATGTAAGAAGAAAGCAAAATGGCACTCCTTTATCCTGCACCTGAGGAAGTAATCAGGCAGTGTGATTACATTAGTGAAAACCAGCTTCCAACTTGCTCTGATTGGAAGCTCTGTAAAGGACATTAGAAATGAGATGATCTTATTTAGAGAGAAGGTTAACCTGTTAAGTTAAATCTCTAGAAAGTGTGTTATGATTTTGTTTTACAAGTAACTTTTCTGTTTCCATTACCCTTACTCACTGTCCCCTGACTTAAATCATAACCTTTGATCATAAACTTTTGATTGTTTTCACTATAAATATATCTCAGTGCTGTGATGTTTATACAGGCACTGATCCTCAACTCATTCAAACAAACTGGTGTGCTCACTGTCTGGTATTTCCATGAGTAGCCAGTGACAGGGGCTGGATATCACTAGGGAATGCTACAAAGGGGCTCAGGGACTGGGGTGCACCTATTGTTAACCTGCAAAGCAAAATGAGGGCTGGCATAGCCCAGAGGAGACTGGGTGGCTAATAGACTGGTGTTGTCAGGGAGCTGACACACAATTAAGCATCAGCAAGTCTTTCCCCCTCACTGGAGAAAGTGTCACAGGGCCTCTAGGGACTATCACAAAGCAATTAACAACAATAGGGCAAAATACTCCACTCCATAAAGTCCACACAGGAGGACTTTATATTTTCTCAACATGTTCTTTTAAATGTACTTAAAAGAATGCATTTTGTATTTATTAAATGTATTTTTTCTAGTATAATACTGACAATGTCTCTTTTTATATGAAGATCTTAAAAGACAAAACTTTTTTCAAGTAGAAACAATACAAACCTTTCCAATAACATAGCAAAATTGTTAGAGCAAAACAGAGATAACCGATCAAAAATTATCAGTTTCTCAAATGCTTTATGTCAAAGACAAAGGACAAATATCTCTCCAATTACGTCCTGATTCAATTCCGTTATGCCCTTAACTTCAAACATTGTTTTAAGTGCTTTCTGAAATAGGCATGGATTTAAGCATATGCTTAAATATTTTCCTGTGCTGGGCCTTATAAATATAGATGCACTTTTTCCACAAGCAGTACTTGGCATCAATAAACATCTGAAAATGGTAATGATTGCCTTCCAGACAGAGAGATTTGCATAAACAAAATAAAGATATAGTTGGGATTTTTCAAAGGAGTTTAAAAGAGCTTAAATTTGGCCACCTAATTTAAGCTCTCTTCAAATCCTTTGAAACCCCCAGCTTTAGTTCTGCCAATGTCCAAAAGATAACAGGAAAGAAAAGTTTTTCAGAGAGAGGGTGGGAGGTCAGTGAAAGGAACAAATATGAGTGCAGTATTTAACAGAAGAAATGACAGTCAAACAGTATGGTCAAAGAAAAAAATATTTATAAACAATTATAAACCTTTGAGAATTAAGAACTGCAGAGGCTGAGGAATATAAAATGATACGTTTAAATTCTGAATAACAAATTTTCAATTAACAGTAATATTTGCTATTCAAAAAGTTCCTTACCCCCACCTCTTTTGGATGAATAAAGAGGGCAGATGGTATGAAGCTAAACCAGGAGATAAAAGGGGAGGCGAGACATGGGAAAAGAGGTAGAAGTAAGGACAGGGAGAATCCAAGGAACATGATGGAGGGAAAGGGGAAAGTCCTCTGAGGGCAATGGTGGGGAGGGAGAGCACAGTCCTAACTAATACATTGTAACTGTAATTTTTTTTAAGCAGACAGAATACGCCATCTCTGCAGCAATAAGAGAAAATTGGAGGAGAACGTAACAAATACTTATCAGGTGGAAGAGAGAAAGATACTGTCAGTTAACAATGGTTACAACTGCTTGGCTTTATTAAATGTAAAGGATCAGCACCAGAACAGCATATTGTGGGGGTAGAGGAGGAAGGTCATCTAAATGGACAGTGCCTCCACTATGCCAAAAAGGTGCTGCAGATGAGGAAGTTACTGCCTTTGTGTTTTGCTTGCTTATTGCCACTCTATCATAGTAAAATATGATGAATATTTGAAGGACACTTCAAGACATTTAGGCCTTAATTTGACCTATTTTGCAAATTATGATGTAGAAGAGGAAGAAAACAGATTAAAAAATGAAGTATTTTAGGAGGCTAAGCTCTGTCTGGTAGGGAACACATTTCCTCAGCACTTTTTCTAAGGGGACTGCTCAGTGCAACAGCAATGGAGTTTACTCACTAGATTGCAGGCTGGAAACTTGCTGCTTTATTTAACTGCATCACAAGAAGGGGGGGTGGGGAGGGAATCTCCACTGACTAAAACAGGATGGAAATAAGGAAGCAGTAGAGCATGGCTCCATGCCATAATACTCTGGATAACCCAGTTAACCCTATTATAATCACTTTACTGCAGCAGTGGTGTCTGGACTCAGGTATAATACATCTAGTGTGGTGAGAAATGCCCCCCAAAAATGTGGCTAGTGTTCTACCCCAGCACTGGAGGTGAGGTCAGGCCCCCTCTGGAATTAGCAGCACTAGTTGATGCAGAGTCCTATGCCTTCACCTTCTCACCTGTTGGTGCATTTGCACTGAAATGGCCATAATTTGGATTTTAATGTCTCAGGCGGAATGGGGGGACTTTTCTCTTAGCAAAAACTCAAATCAATTTTATTTAGATTTCTTTGGATTAATCGGAGTATATGTTGTATAAACAAAAGCATTCTTCCTGCTGATTTCTGAGACAGGACAACTTAGTGACGTATTTTGGTAAGAATCCAAACATCGAGTTATTTCTGGAATTCTACCGTTCTGCCAATTAACTCCACGATTCAATAAATATTACAGTGCATCTGTTAATTAAGGACTATACTTTGCCTTTTCCTATCCAGTCATCTAAAGAGCTACCTGGAAGTTTGTAAGTAGAATATATCTTTTTGAAACTTATTTTCAAAGGTAGGGTATTAACTATTATGAATTTTGAACAATAATTGCTTTAATATACTTTTAAATGAAAAAGCCAGTTTAAAAAATGGTTAGTATATGTGAATCCAGAAGGGATAGGACATACTTTGTTATTTTTAATTAATTCAATAACTAGTGTAAAATGCTAGATACATAATTCTTTTCTTCTTCCGAGTGTTTTTACAAACATTAAGTCATGAATCCCTGTGGGGGGGCAGATACAGTACCAAAGTATTATTCCCATTTTACTGATGGGAATATTGAGTCACAGAGAAGCTCTATGATTTGTCGAAGGCAGCAGTTCTCAAACTGTGGCTTGGGGCCTCAAAGAGGGTCACGACCCCCTTTGAATAGTGTCGCCAGGGCTGGCTTAGACTTGCTGGGGTCCAGGGCTGAAGCTCGAGCCCCACTACCCGGGGGCCAAAGCCAAAGCCCGAGGGCTTCAGCTCTGGGTTGCAGGAGTCAGGTTGCAGGCCCCCTGCCTGCAGCTGAAGCCCTTGAGCTTCAGGTTTGGCCTCCCACCCCAATCCAGGGTAGTGGGGTTTGGGTGGGCTCAAGCTTCGGTCCCCACTCCTGGGTCATGAAGTAATTTTTGTTGTCAGAAGGGGGTCGCAATGCAATGAAGTTTGAGAACCCGTGGCCTAAGGCAAACCCAGAGTGGAAGTAAGTGTAAAAGCCAAGATGAGCATGCTGGTGTGCCTGGCACCTAATTCGTGCTTATGTCACTCAACCACAGCTCTCTTTGAGATCAATCATACTGACAGGTGTCAGCTTGAAAACTCTGCAGAATGAAGCTCTCTATTTAACCACAGAACGGGTAGATCATAGGTAATAGCAGTGCAAACTACCCCACAACACACCAGTCCTGACCTGAAGAAGGTGCTACTTTCAGTAGTGACATGGTATTTCACTCTGTCTATTCAGAAACTGCCAACTAGTATAGTAATCATGATGGTGAGTTTCTGATGCAAATGCTTGTCAGCTAGACACTGGGGTGAGACCACCAATTCCTTTCACATAAGCATTAAACCACCACTAGACGGTAATAATTCTTGATCATTACCAGTCTAGCTAAGTATACTTTAACCTATAACCTAGAAATTGTAGGCTTAGTTCCCCAATATCAGACCCTCCGGTCCCTCTATAAATTAGTTAACTTATTCCATGTAATCTCAAAATTTGGTGGATGCCACTAATATCCCTTCTGCAAATTATATTGCAGCATTGCAAGGTATTGCTGATTTGCTAGAGCTCTGCGATTCTGCAGAGCCGCTACCTAGAAGATCAAAACGTCACATCACCTCTGATTCATGGTAAATGTAGCCAGGAAAGATATTATGCAGATATCTGCAGATTATTACAGGCTATGCTTTCAAAATGGCCCCCAAAAGCAGTGGGTGCAATTTTGGGTGTCCAATTTTTTTTGGTCCCAACTCCACATCCATTGACTTCAATTGAACTATGACAACTTATGTAAGATGAAGATCTAGCCCAAAGAAAGAGTCAGAAACAATTAAAAACAGTTCAAGTAAGCATAGATGATGGTCCAAAACAATCCATATCTGTTTTCTCATTGGCTAAGAAAAGAAGGAAAAATCTTGAGTGCTTAACCGCTCGGGCTAATCTTTACATGGTTGCTGATTTTTTAAAAATAATGTTGGCTAGCAAAAAAAATTACTGCAGTTTTCTCTACTATATCGCATAGCCTAAAATAGCTATGGAAACTCAGTGAGGACTGCGGCAGTGGGGTTGAGTAAAACATGGGGAGACTGTGCTGGAGGTCTTACAGAAGTATTTAATGGTCGACAGGCTATGCAACTATGTTTTGTAATGAGGCCCATGCAATGAAAGATCTTATGCCAGGGCATAAGGGTTTCAGCAGTTTTGTTTTTAAGGTAAGTTTATTGTGTTTTGTTAAACTTTTAAGCATATTACAGATTTAGAGTCTATGATACGTGCAATAAAAGTTTAAATCAACAAATTCAGAACATCATTTACAAAAATCCATCTTTTAAAGCTGTCCATCTGGGGCCCTTAATCAAAGGGAAAAACCAGCTGATTTACTTAAAACCTGTAAATAATTATTTCAAATATTTTTTTAAGTTCCTGACCTTTTCCCCCTTGGAGCTTATTGAGCTTAACATGTGTTGAACATATAACACGCAGGCTGAGTAGCACTGCAGAAAATTATATAAGGGTCCATATATATACAGCAAAAATCAAATATGGATTTGTAGTATCCTTCTCTGTTGTTGGGGATGACTCAGATTGGGATGGGGGGAGGAGAATAAATGAAATAAAAAGTATATGAATTTCTGTAAGTAGATGGGGAGGGCTGCTGTTTAATGCAGCAAGGTTGATCCACTGATTCACCACCCATCCAGCAAAACCGGTGGCGGGAACGGGGAGGAATGGCCAAGTTCAGGTGTGAAGCTTGGTACTTTAACCTTCAGTCAACTTGGGACATTTGTGGCACAAAGGCCGTGTGTCTGGCTCCTAGGGTTCTCAGACTTGGAGAGGAAAATATGAAAGCACAGCACACTTGAGCAACTTCTCATGGATAACTCAAGAAATAGAACTAATGGACTCTCCAGGAAGCGCCGTCCAGCACTTCCCCACCAGTCGGAGGGTAATTGCAACATGAGACCTTTGTGTGATAAGAACTTAAAAGAAAAAGAAAAGCTGAGGAAGATCCAAGAGGCCATCAAGAATGAAATAATAAAATAAAATAAATTGAAACATAAAACCTCAAATTAAAATAAAATAATTCTGCTGGAGCAGCACAAATCAATTGGAGTGGGGTAAGGGATCTGCCCTATCATTTATTATTTGTATTGCAGTAGCACCGAGGAGCCCTAGTCATGGATCAAGCCCCCATTCTGCTAAGTGTTGTGTTCATGATCAGAAGTTCTATGTAAACAGTTAACAGTATGAAGAAACTGAGCAGAATATATGTGTAGATTTAGTCTGGGAACATGGTGTAGAAATAAATCTCCCTTTGGCTGCAGGTGTTCAAAATCAAAACAGCATCCCACTTCCAACACTTTTGTTTGGAAATCTGACATGAGATGTGAATTTAACATTTTTACAACACAGCTAATTGCTTCATTTTGCAATCATTTACTGTCCGTAGTTGTGCTGCTCTGTGAAGTGGTAATTAGCAATAAAGCACTTCCTCCATGTCAAGTTCTAATCCGTACCCAATTTCAGTGAAAATCTGAACTTTCTCCCACTTTGCTCACCCTAAATGGAAATTTTGATAGGAGAGATGGGTAAGGTAAAAACAGAATTTCTGCCGGTTGTCTGTCTGTCTATTACCACTCCTAGATACCAGAGTTTAAAGCCCACTTAGTTTTCAGGTTAAAATAAGTTTAACTATGTCCTCCAACTCCCCAGAGGTCATTTTTACAAAAGTACCATCCAATTTAACATGATTGGCAGGTTGTACTCAGAAAAGGTTTAGGATGAGGTCAGAGAAGGTGTTATAGATCAGGATTAAAGTAGATTGACATAGATACATGGGGAAATTTGCACAATGCCTGCATGCACTACACCTGGCTCTTGTCTGGCTCTGACCGGTACTATTAGTCACTTTTAAGAGCACAAAATTCATATCAAATATTCTGATCAATTTATACAGTCTAGTAAATGTTCCCAAGGCTGATTCCCCAAATGCCTCCATACTCTCTCTTGCTGGCGCTACTAGAACTGTATATGAGCTTAAGTGCAGGACACAAGATGAATGTTCACATGCCCGGATAAGAAAAATCACTTTCAACCTCCAAAAAAAGGGAATGATGCAGAATATAGCATCAAAATCCTGTTACATGTAACATGGCCTACAGGTCTTGAAGACATTACTATGGGTTTGTCTACATTACAATCGGGCGGGGGGGGGGGGGGGATTGCAGCTCATATAGGTATAACTCAGCTAGCTTTGATCTAATTAGCCACTTGAGTATGTACCCAGGGCCCAACCTGAGGGGGCTACCCTACACTGCCACCCCTGCTGCCATGGCTACAGTGCTATTATTACTCAAGGTATCTAGATCAAAACTAGCTAAGGTATGCCTACAGGCGCTGTGTCACACTGCCTGGCTGCATTGTAGACATACCTTAAGGATATGTCTAAATTGCAAAGGAGGGTGTGGTTGTAGCACAAACAGGCATATCCATGCTAGGGTGACCAGATATCAAGTGTGAAAAATCAGGACAGGGAGTGGGGGGCAATAGATGCCTATATAAGAAAAAGCCTCAAATATGGAGGCTGTCCCTATGAAATCGGGACATCTGGTCACACTAATCCATGCTAGCTTTAACCTAGCCACCACGGGTAACAATAGCAATGTAGATGTGATGGCATGAGCTTCAGCACAGGCTGCCAACCAGAGTTTGTACCCAAGCTCCCTGGAGGGAACGTACTAAGGTTGCTGCATGGTTCTGAAGGATGTAGATGTTCAAGAGATAATGCCTCATAAAACTCAGCAGTGGAATGAAGGGAGGGAAAATGTACAAGAGACCAAGGAAGGGAAACGTACTTTGGAAAATCTGGTATCCATTCATTTGAGCCACAAACTTGGCTATTATGCATGAACATTTATGTTTTAAATTATCCACTTATTTGCCAAACATCCATCTAAGAACAAAGACCACATTGGCTATTCTCCGTTCATGACGATCTGCCCAATGATGGATGTCTTTTGTGGGGAGTGAGAGAGAGGGTGGAACCTGAGGTCCATTAAAGGAGTGAATCATGTGAAGAGGACCCAGGGGAAAGTGCAAACAAAGACTATTCTGTGAGCTAGACTCAGGGGATACAGTGGTTCATACTGGTCATGTGCCAAAAGCTTGAGTGGCCAACAAATCTTTATATTAATGGACATGATTTGCATAAACTGTTAATAAAAGAGACATTAAAATTAATACACCCACTATAAAATATAAGTGTAACGACTAACTTTACTGAATTGTTTTATTAGGAACATGAATGTCTTGCTGGTACATTCTTCATATTATTCATGTTACTTCAGCTGTTCAAGCATTCCTGAAATGCAAGACATTTGGGGAGGTATGGTATCACACTCGTGCAGGCCACAGTGCCATATTAAGATATGAAGGGGCGACTTCTTTATAAAGGACAGAGTGGTATGATAGTTCAAATAGGAAACTACATGTTAGAACTGGAATCCTGAGCCTTGTCATCTAGCAGAACTCACCCCATCTAAGAAGCAGCTGACTAGAGACTCAAACACCACATTTTGTATTACTAATTTTTAATTTAAAAATAATCTGCTATGGAAGTTTGTTGGCATGGCTTTCCCATCAATATCCAGGCCATCATTAATAAGCGCAAATGCAACAGGCTGTTAACAGAGAAGATATTTTAGAACACAAGAAAGGGCAGACTCACATTCTTTCTTCTACCAAAATCACAAAGTACCACTAGAATGGAAAGAGAATAGAATATATGCGCCTTCATGAACTGGCTGAATGAGCCCATTAACAAATAAAGCGATAGAGAACCATCTTTAAGGTTGGGCTTCTCAGGTAGAAGATTAATGTGCATCAGCACTAATATGGTAAAATATGTCATATCCCACTTTATGTATTTTTTGAGCATCAAATGTACAATTTAGATATTTATTTTGGGTGATCAAGTTTGAAAACTCAGCCCTTTGTGTTTAAAATAAAATATCTATGTAAACATGGGACTTAACACAGAGCCATCAAGCTTTCCTCATATCCCATTTCATTAATTCAAAGGGGAATATCCATGCAGTTTTTGTCTTGGCAGCCAGGGATCCATTTTTGTCCCTACAAGGAGTAAAGTGTTCATACCAGTAGGGTAGCTATTTTTAAGTCATTGATATGAATGGATAGCTTCAGAGTACCAGATGCGGGATTGGAACACCACTTCGTACTGCATAATTGCCCTAGAAAGTTTTCCTTTAAGGTAAGGAGATGATCATCCTCACTGATTACATTATGTGCCCCAAAATGGAACTTTTGCAAACACCTCTTCCCCTAACAATAGATGTACTTCAGACAGAGTGACCAGACAGCAAGTGTGAAAAATCGGTGGAGGGTAATAGGAGCCTATATAAGAAAAAGACCCAAAAATCGGGACTGTCCCTATAAAATCAGGACATCTGGTCACCCTAACTTCAGATGGCAGGAAAATCATTTTATGTAAAGTGAGAAGAGCCGAAGTCAGCCAGTTTTCATCTAAATTATATTAAAAAAATCTTCTGAAGTGGTTTGCACAAATTTAATTAAAATAGAAGATTTAATAAGAATTTTTAATACCTGGTTTTTATACTTTGTGTACTATTCAAATATGTATAATTGAAAATGAAACTGTAGTTTCCTCTATGTCTATACCTCCAAGAAGTCTCTTAATGGTTGTTTTGCTATACCTAGAAACAGTCCATGTTATTGCACTCACTGTAGCAACAACTTGCATAACAAGCAGTCCAGCTGGTAGTACTTCCTGGAGAAGATGATTGAAGGAACCCTACCTGCCATCTGCTAGATTGTGGTGTCCTGATTAGTTCAAAGTTGCTTATGAATTTAAAGATGCTTGAATCCATCTTGTAGCTAAAATGGGAGGAAAAAAACTTGGTGGGGGAAGGGATAGCTCAGTGGTTTCAGCATTGGTCTGTTAAACCCGGGGTTGTGAGTTGAATCCTTAAAGGGGACCTTTGGGGGATTTAGTTGGGGATTGGCCCTGCTTTGAGCAGGGGGTTAGACTAAATGACCTCCTGAGGTCCCTTCCAACCCTGATATTCTATGAATAACAAGAAATCCCTTATAAAAGTTAATGATATTGTATCAGTTGCTAGTATGGACCATTACAACACACTCAGCACCTGTTTCAGAAATACAAAATTTTCCAAAACACCCACTTTATGAGCTGAACTTTTACATGCTTGATCGGTGCCCAGAAATGATTGTTTTTTCACACTGAGGAAAATCCCTTCAGTTGACTTGAAATTGTAAGAGGATGAATAAAATACATTTTCCCTACTGTTAAAAAACACAGTGGGAGAAGCTAACCAAATCCAGCAGAATCTTTATATATGAAATTTGACTTGTCCATTGTAAAAATGTAAATAAACAAAAATGAGCAGTACATACCCTGGGCCAAGTACATATACTGAGAAGGAATAGGAGGGCTTGGGGCTGGGCAGAAGTTCAGCAATTTAGACAGGAAGGATGGATTGGTGGATAGGATGCTATTATATGATCTGAGACACTTGGGTTAAGATCCCCTGCTTAGCCACAGGCTTCACAGGTGACCTTGGGTAACTTACTCAGGGTATGCTGATGTCAATTTTTGGGTGACCAATGTGAGATGCCTTATTTTGAGCTGTGTGCTCTGCACTTTTCTAAAACTTTTCCACATTTGAAGTGTCTTAGGTTGGTGTATGCAAGAACTGAGGTACTCAACATTACTACTCACTTTGAAAACCTTGACCCAGCTGTTATATATGCCAAAATGTCATTAGCAGGCCTTCATATGTTCATTAGTGTTTGCAGTCTTATTTTTTGAAGTGTATACCCTTTAAAATCACCAGTTTGTCTTTATTAATGCTTATATCAACAAGTAAATAAAAAAACACACATACACAAAAGACACCTAGCCATCTTAAGCACAGCTGCTATAAACTATTCTGCAGCATTGGAAAGATTATTCCCAACTAAATAATTGATTATTTGGTACATTCCATAATTATGATATTAAAATGGGAAAGTTTAATTTAGACCAAACAAAAATTGTTCTAGGTGAATTTGCACTACTTGGTCTTTAAGTTTCCTGCAAAAATAACAGAAGTACTGAACTGGTTCTTCAAATTAAATCACTCTTATGCCTCTTCTGCAAAAAGGATGAGACTCTTTTAAAGTCTCAAGAAGAAGAAGCCAAATTAGCTTTGCATTCACTAAATGAGGTAAGAAAACAAAGCAAAGCACTGTAAATAATATGAGATGAAATATATAGGGTAAAATACAGTCTGGAATAAATAAGTGAAGTTAACAGACATTTCTCAGGCAGATTCAGTAATGATGCATACAGTGGTGTGAGTTCCTAGCACAATGTAATTCAAACTGGCAGTGGCCACCAATTCTGAGAGGTTGGGAATTCAGTACACAGTATATAGTTTACCTGCTGCTGACCTCTTCAGTTAGGCTTTTCTGGAGTGGTTTGACTCTCTGTGCTGGTAATTGTATGGGTCTCTCAAGTGGCTCCTTTGCAAGTGTACAGTATTCAGAGCTTTAACTTAAAACCTAACAAGATGCCAGCGCCAAGTCGGGATCATGTACTTAGTGTAATCTAACTATCACTCACTCAATTTACAAGAAATTCAGGAATCTTTATCCAGCACAGGAGTGTTAAAATATGAAAGGTAGATCAAATCCAGGCACACTTTCTTTTAAACATATTCGATATGGAAAAGCTGAACAACCATCCCATCCAGTCGTCTGTAAGGCACGTCTCCATTCTATGGGTAGGCATAGGTATTACTCAAAACACTGTGAAGATAACTTGCTAACTAAATTACGCTACTGATTACCTAGATGCCTAAAGTTATAGTAGGCATCTACATTCATATTTAGACACCAAAAAAATGGCCGATTTTAGTACGTGCAGCTTCATTTGACTGTGAGTACTCAATGTGAAACGTCAGGCTGCTTTTATTTAGATGCCTAAATGTAGGCACCCGAATTGAAACGTTTGGGTCCTAATGTATTGGGTCCTTTACTGCCTAATAAGCATGTAAACTGTAATTTCCAATATTTTCCTGATTTATTGTTATGTGATCAGAAGGATGACATTCTACTATAATCTTTCCATATGTATCACAGTGAAACTGTTAAACCTCATGGCACAGTAAAGATAGGCAAGATACTGAATTTTTACTGTAGCTTCTTCACACACAGAAGTATCATGTACTATAAAACCCATAAATGGGAATCGTTAAGTACAATGGAATAAGAGGATAAAACTTGTTTAAAAGTGATATAATAAAACTAAAACCTAAGTGAAAATATAAAATGGTATCATACAGGCCTTCACAGATTTAGCATAGCAGATATATGTTCCTAGGAAAAGTTACAGCTGCAAATTGTTTTAGGTCTTGAGAATCAATTGCAAATTCATCCATTAATATCTTAAGAAAAGGTTAACATTTTAAAAATGTTCTTCTTACATGATCATATGTTACTTATCAGCTTCTCTTCCATAAACCTCATCTTCTGAGAGCCAAGAGCTGTGTCCTAACCACTGGAACCAGAAGGTTTCAACAAGTTTTAAGTCACATGCTTTTTTACTGTCACACACTTTATTTTCCCTAAAGACCTAAACAGCAAAAGAGAGGCTGAAAAGCTTAATTTCTTAAAGAACTAGAGCAGTGCTCAGTTATTATTTATGTGCCCAATGGTCTCAGATATGGTGTTGAAGAACTGAAAAGTTACTGTTTTTTTTCTCAAAACAGTTAACTAGAACAAATTATACTTCTGAAGTTGCAGGTTTATGTTTTGAAGTAGCTTTGACTGGCATTGTGAGGTACAGAAAAGTGATTCTCAGTGATAGAGAAGATATACGCTTGCATAATGGTTAGAGAGGTGCATAGCAGAAGTTAGGAGATAGCCCCACATTCCAGAATTTCCTTTTTCTTCTTTACTAAAGTATACTGTTAGAAGTCTGTCCCTTTGGAGAACTGTAGTAAACTTCCTCCTGAATATGGATCAAGATGGATGACATGAGATTTGAGAGAGATATGGCAGATACTGAGGAACTTTGAGGTGGAGGTGAAGGTTGATCTTAAATTTTAAGTAGGGTCTGGAGGTGGCTAGAAGTTCAGACATAGTTCTGAAGCTTAATACGCCCAGACTTTGTAAAGTACTGGTTAACACTTAGAAGGGAAGGATAGACCAGTGGTTAGAACACTAACTTGGGATTTGGGGGAACTGATTCCGTGCTCTGCCAGAAGACTGTGTGACCTTGAGCAAGTTGCTTTAGTTTTGTGTCTCTCAGTCCTCCATCTCTAAAATGTAGATAACAGTACTTCCTTAGCTCAGGGGAGTGTTGTACCTGGCTGGGTTGTTATGCAGTGCCAAGTCTTTGTGCCAGTAGGTGGAGCAGCACCAACACCTGTTGGGAGAAGAATTGTTCATGTTGGAAATCCCCTGTCTCTTTTCTAGAACAGTACTTGTTCGCTGGCTATGTGTCTTCCTGGGAACAGGCACTCATTTCGGGTATGTTTATTTCCTTGTCCCCAATCTCTTCCCCATGCCATATCCCATCACACAAGATGATGCAATGTCATATCGCTACAGGATGTGAACACTCATAATGACAGAAAAGCACCAGAACTGTGAGTTCCCCCTTCTATTTTGATCTCTTTTTACCACTAGTGCTAAACCAGTAACCTTACAGCGATCTTTCCCCACTGCCCAGCAAATTAGATATGGTGAGTCAGTGAACTCACAAAAACCTGTCCCTTGAAATCAGTCAAGGCAGATAGCAGAGTTGAGCAGTGTAAACAGTCAACGGCCTATGCTTTGGCTTCAGCCCAGCAAGCTAGCACTTCTGAACTAGTATACTCACAGACACCTACTTCCAATCCAGGAAGTTGTGTCTACTGAGCCTGGAAACCTCCCAGAGGCCTCAATGTCAGCTCAGCAAGTTGGTGGTGTAGAGCCAGGAACTTCTAAGAGGCCTATAACCTGGCATTCTCCCAGCAAGGCAGAGATATTTAGTTAGTAACTTCACATAGGCCTATGACTTGATATCAGCCAACAAGATGAAAGTGCCCAGCCAGCTACCGCAAAGAGAACTGTGCCTTCATTTCAACTCAGGATGGTAAAGTAGCTGAGATAGTGACCTTCTATGACTTCCAAATATACCTTGTGACCTAAGCCTATTCCAAATGGCTGAAACTATTTTGCAAGACATCTGCAATACCAGCATATATTACTGAAGTACTGTTTTTTGTAAAACCTGGTTTTCCCAGAACAGATAATCAATGATGTTCCACAGTTTACTTAATCAGAATTTCAGGAGTTCATGAAGTTAAACAGAACCACACATCTAGCCACTGATAGATGTCATCCCTCTTCCACTACTTTGGCTGAAATGTCTGTTCCAACATTACCAAGATTAGTCTTTGAAGTCAGAAAAGGGCACTCAGAAAATGAAACTGACTAGCTTACCAGTATTATTACAGTAGTACCTAAAGGCCCCTGTCAGAGCAATCTCCATGTCCCATTTCAGTATTGAATTTTGATTAACAGAAAGTCAAAACAAAGAGGAGACAGGGGCAGTTTATCCCACCCAAAGCAGCTGCCATATTTATTGTAAAGGGAGCTGCTGCCTCTACAATGTATGTCTTCCTCCCATCCCCCAAAAACACACACATATCCCTCACACTACAGTGAAGAAATTGCTGTCTGCTGGGCCTGTGGCAGACACAAGTCAGAAGGGAGAGAGGAGATTCCTGGGAGTTTATTTAATTGTCACTCATATCCTGTTGCCAAACCCAGATCCTGTCGGCACATTTGATTTGTTCAGAGCATGAGATATTTCCCCGGATATATTTCCTATTGACACTCAAACACAAAATATGGTTTACTGTCTCAAAGAGCTTTTTGGCATCAGCCCGTTTTTACTTTTTATTTTTAGGATCTTTGGCACTAGCCTATGTGCCCCTCTGATGGTTTCTGAAGCTTTGCTCAGCACTGCAGGACATCAAGGAAATGTATAATTCAATAATTCTTCCCCCAGTGAGGAATTTCCAATGTTTTATATACAATACTTTTCAGCTGTTCTCACTGTATGACAGTAGACTAACTCTGACTAATTCTTCTTCATAGCTCTTACTGAAAAAAAATCAGTATTAATTTTGTAATGTGGTGGCCAATGTAACATAATACATTCAAAAAGTGATTAGAGAAGCCCCACATATCTCTATTCCTTATCCACATATATATGTGGGACTTCTCACTTGTATAAAAACAAGACTTGTTTGTCCTTTTCACTACCACTGAACACTGGGCATATGGCTCTATGGATTGTCAACAATGACCCTCAACACATATTCCCTGTGGATGAAGTCATGGCCCACTGAAATCAATGGGAATTTTGCTATTGATTTCAGTGGGGACAGGATTTCACCCGATGTCTTTATCTAAAGCTACATTGGCTATAAGGCCAAATATTACATTGTACAAACTGACTAGATGAATCTTTGACTTTATTATATAAGCACAGTTTGGAATGTGAATGCCAGGATTTGACCAATGACATGTGTTCCCAAACTGATGTGTTCCCAAAAATTTTCAACCTCTCTAAGCAGTGTTTTAGTAGTGTATTTAACATACTAAATTTATCCAGAGAGATAGTCTTGAGCTCAGTGTGCCTTTCACATTGTAACATTTTTTTACTGCAAGGAGTGAGGCCTTGAAATCTCTAATGTCCCAATTATGATGAAAGGCCTAAGATTTTGAATGAGAATTTTAATGGGTGCTATGCAAATGTTTTCAGGATTTTCTCCTAAGTTGTTCAAAAGTATCTGACTGGTAAAGTTATTAATGAGAAAGAAGTCCCATTGTGTTACTCAAGTATAGCATTTTGGTTTCTTGTAAAGAAGCAAGCCGACACAGGGTATGTTTACACTGCAATTAAAAACCCCACAGCTGGTCCCTGTTAGCTGACTCGGGCTCACAGGGCTCAGGCTAAGGGGCTGTTTAATTGTGGTGTGGACGTTTGGGCTCAGTCTGGAGCCTGTGCTCTGGGACCCCTGGCGGAGAGAGAGTAGAACTGTTGCAACCAAGATATGAGCCACTTAGAGATATATATTCCGAGCTGCCAACATTCAGATGAGATGACAAGACCATTTTGTAATTAGGCCATACCTCCAGGTGGACACAGAGCAGATGTATTGGTGTAATGCAGCTGTGAAGAATAGAATTGAGAAGTAGAAAGCATATTTAATGACCCCACTACATCTTCTACGAGGCACAGGTTAGACAGACCAAAGAATCTAGCCCCACATTTTTAATATAGTCAATACAGCTAAAATTCTGTTGTTTGTAGCTAATGTTCATAGTGCAGATTTGTAAAGCTTCTTAAACATTTGATAAAGATGGCAGAGCCAGTATGCAAGGACTGAAATGTTATGGGATTTTAATTACTGCTTATTATTAGTTATCTGTATGATAGTAGTGCCTAAAAATCCCAACCAAGATTGGGGCCCCATTGTTTAGGCACCATACCCACAAGAGACCATTCCTGCCTGCAATAGCTTACAGTCTAAAGGAGAAGACAGATAAAGGGGGGGAACAGAAAGAGGCACAAACATAATGTGATATTTCTTTATTCCTAAAAGCAACTTTTTCAATTTGTATTTCTCAGTTACATCATTAATAAAAGAACAAAACTTACTAATTAAGGACCCCCCATCCAATTCCTATTAAAGTTAGTGGGAGTTTGTCATTTATTTCAATGGGAGCATGACCAGACCCTAAATGATGAACTTTTGTGAATACCAAGATAAAAAAAAGAAAAGACTTGGGGTTAAATTCTCGAGAAACAAACAAAACCACCGTGGATTATTTAAAGGAAAATCTACTAAAGAGCTAAGCGTTTCCATAAACAGATTAAAATGTGTTATGCTGGCATACAATGTCTAACACTAAGAGATATCAAGAGGAGTTAAGATAAAAATATTCAGTCAATAATTAATTCATTTTTAAGTGGCAATTGCAATGTTAAATATATTAAGTTCTGCCTTCATTCCTTCAGCACCCCACACTGAAAAAACCACCCCAAAACTATTTGTCAATCCTCTCAACATTAGGATACAACATCTAACTAACTTAGAAATGTTTGAATTGCAGCTGCTCCAGGAAATAGCTGAGCAAGTTTGAAAATTAGATGGCTATAATACTTGCACTGAATTAAAGCTGGTGTTGCTGATAAAAACAATTAGACTGTGCAATTTTTTTGTGCTTGTTATTTTTGAAATACAAGACATTGGGCTACATGAGTGACAGAATAGTTTTCTGTTCCAGCTGGCAAGTCTGACAATGCCTTCAGCTTTTTGCTGTTACAAGAACACCTCCTACTGGCTGGATAATGAAATGTTGTTGCTAGTGGTAATTAACAGGAAGGTGGTTCTTGCAATATCAGGTTATGTCTACACTGCAATTAAACACCCTCGGCTGGCCCATGTCAACTGACTCGGGCTCACAAGGCTTGGGCTGTGGGGCTGTAAAATTGCAGTTTAGATGTTCAGGGCTTGGGCTGGAACCTGACCTCTGGGACCCTCAATGGGGCCTGAGCTCCAGCCCAAGCCAGTGTCTACACCTCAGTTTTACAGCCTCGCAGTCTGAGCCCTGCAAGCCCGAGTCAGCTAACACGGGCCAGCCACTGGTGTTTAATTGCAGTGTAGACATAACCCCAGAGACCTCTTCAGGTAAGCCCTCTTTAGAAGTCTTCTAGGGGGATCCTTGGCCTAAATAGCGTGAGAAGGGAAGTGCAGCTAGAAATCTATTCTGAGATTTAGATCTTCAGAAATACTGTAAAATTTGAAGCTAAACATCAACATCCGGTGAGAATAGGCACTTTTAGATGCCTTCATCTGCCCTACATTTACTTTCATGACTGTGTTATCTAATCCACCTCTCCACTTCATATCTGTAATTAGACTCTGTTACTTATGTTGAATGTTTGTATACAATTTCACTTCACAAAATGTGGTTACTTTCCTGAACTATTTCCAGCTTTCTCCAAGGGGGAAAAAATCACATTGCTCACAAACCACCTTTTAATAGAGTAGTAATTCTAAATGGCCATGTTTTTCCAAGATTGCAAACATTAATTTATATCAAGGGTCAGTTGTGCTCCCTAGGACTGTGCACTGAAGGGACTCTAAATTGCTTGTAATGGAGTAAGGCTATAACTAACTCTATAATATGTTTAATCATTTTTTCTGCTAGGCAAACAGAAACTCAGTTCTGTTTCTCTGGTATAGTTACCACCTTTACCATCATACTTTTCCAGTTGCAATTGTAACACATAAAAGGAGGATGAAACCCTACCTGGTTGCTAAATATGCCCAAATATGTATTTGGAATTCTGTATCAAATGTCTTTTTGGAAAAAGGATCCATTCATGAACTGTCCATTACTTTTTAAATGGGAATAGAGAATAGCTGGAGACCAATGCAATTCAATACTAGAAGGAAGTTTGACCTTAACAAACCTCACCAATACTTAAATGGATGACTCAGGGTAGAATACAAAACAGACTAGACTAGAGCAATCATCCATTAATTTATTATAATCCTGCCAAATCTCATGTCTTACAAAAGATTCATGCAAGAGAGTATCATGCCATCTACAGCCATCTCTCATGAACTAACAGTTTTTCCTTTAAAATCAGGAACCACTCTCCCTAATACCTGCTGCATCCACTGGTGCCAGTTGTTAACTCACTCTTACCCCTTCCACATCCAACACAGAAATTCCATCGGTTGAAAGGGAGGCTGAACAACCACCTTGCCCCATGCTCCACATAACCTGCTCAGGCTCCCTTCTGAACCCCCTATTTTCCTTTAATCTCCCTCCCTACAGTTTCCCTCCCTGTTCTCCACATTCCCTTGCAAGTGTGCAGATGCGTCCATATGTGTATGCGTGCACACACACACAAGCACCAGTTTTCCTCAATTTCACTGAGATTCTCCTGCCCTCTTTGTCCCATCATGTTCACCTAGTCCTCACAGTATGTCTGTTCGTCTCCTGACAGCTAACATCCTCCGAGAGGGCAAGCTAGGTTCAATCCTTTGAGGACAATGTGAGATGGTGATCATCTTTACCTAAACTTCTGCCTGACCAGACTGCAGGGAAGTGCCAGCCATCTTAACTAAGGATAATCTGTGGCTTCAGTTCCACTGAAACAATCATACATGGTGGATACATTGAAAAAGAGCAATTTTTTGTGTTTACAGGAGATTTTATGACCTTTAATCCTAAATATTTCTGTTCAACAACTACCCATGGTTGCAGATCACCTTAAGAGTCACCTCTCAGCCAATTTTTTTTGTAAATTTAAACATAAAATCTGAAGAACCCTAACAAATTTCAGCTAGAACCAATTTCAAACACTTCCTATTCCAAATTTATTACACTAAAACAAACAAACAAAAATCTACACAGAAAATTCAAAGGACATAAAAACTAACACTGAAATTTCACACTGAAACCACCCAAAGACAAGTAGAGAAAAAAAGAGATGCATGTCCTATTAG
The DNA here is from genome assembly GCF_013100865.1 of Trachemys scripta elegans. Lineage (NCBI taxonomy): Eukaryota > Metazoa > Chordata > Testudines > Emydidae > Trachemys > Trachemys scripta. Next base: position 182,986,926 of record NC_048298.1, read on the forward strand.
AATACCATCTTATGTCTGGACTGGCACCTCCATAGTATGATCTCATGATGATCTCTCATGGGCTTTACACTGGAATAAATCCACTGATTTCAGAGAAATTAATCCTGATTTACATGGATGTAAATAAGAGAATCACTATCATGGGGAAGATTCTCCAGTCTTTAGATTTAGAATATCCTTATTCCACAAGTAGTCCCAGCTTAATTACGTGACTACCTGCATGCATGAAGTTACTCATAAGCATAAACATTTGCAGGGTTGGGAGCTAACTTGATATGGGTATAAGAATCTGGCTCTGTGTTCGTATTTCTAATCCACCCACTGTGCAATGGGGTTTCTGGGCACCAAAAGGGAAAGATAATGAAACAATTTTTCATAAAAGAAAATTTTGGAGGCTTCTTAGCTCATTTTTGAGGAATATTTTCCCCTAATCAAAATTCAAACCACAGTTTAGCTTTTCTCTTTCCTGAGAGTGCCTGGATTATATCAAATCTCTGCAATTGTGCTAATTCTGCTTTTGTGTGATTAAATTAGTTTTGACATTAGGCTAGGCTTGGAACCATTTTAAGGTACATATTACTGGGGAAAGGTGAAATTGTAATAATAACTTTTGTTTCCTTGATTGTATTATAAATCTGTCCAATGGAATTTAAGTAATTTAGACAAAAATGTCCTAAAGTATATTGACTTTTATACAGATTTAACTTTTTATAGAGTATATATTTTAAACCCTATAGACAATATTAGTATAACCGCATTTTATATCATGAATCATATGGAATAGGAATTTGTTTTGATAACAGACTTGCTTTGCCAACATTTTAAATTATTTTATAAAAGAGCTTGGATATAACCAGAATTTTATAGAACTTTTGTGGAATAAAAAATGTGAAGAATTACTGTAGTTTATTTATTTCCTTAAATGAACCACACCATAAAACGAGCCAGCACTTTAAAAAAAACATTTCCCTAGATGCTCTTAATTGCTGGGCTGCTGCACTACACCACTATGAAATGGCTGATGGTCACCATCTGGAGTTCTTTATTACACAAAGGGAAATCACTGAATAATATATTTAATTATATAACATGACGACTGTAATTAGCCAAGATAAAACATAATTACTCCAAATATAGGCTTTTAGAATCCTACCATGGCTTGGCTGGATGTTTTTAAAAATAGCTTTCCTCCTGCAAGCAGCTTAGCAACATGGGTTAATGTGCATTCAATTCCATCTATTTCTTACCCCGGAGTGTTTCTGTAGTGTATGTTGACAACTGTAGCATGTTTATAGTACAAACTGTACTGTGAATTAGGCATTTCAATTTGTTCAAGCTTTTCTAATGTAAGAAGAATGTGGGCAAAGCTAGCGAAACAAAAAAACAGGTTTTCAAAATCGTCCTTCATAAAGAAAGAAACTTTTTATCAACAGTAAATGCGATGTGAATAGGCCAGCAGAAGAGCTAATTGTTTTTGTTTAATGAGCACTGTGCATTTAGCTAGTGGTTATGTTGTCAATAGTGTGTGACCATATTAAACTATGAAGTCTACTCAGATTTATATTAAATAGATAAGCTCTAAATAATATAATGTTATTTTGGGAGGAAATTACTGAGTATCAGTTTATTTTAGAACTGGTTATGTTAGCTCAGGGGTGGGCCAACTTTTTTGCACGAGGGTCACATCTGGGAATACAAATTGTAAAGCGGGCATGAATGCTCACAAAATTGGGGTTGGGGTGCAGGAGGGGATGAGCGCTCTGGTTAGGGGTGCAGGTTCTGGGGTGGGGCCAGAAATGAGGAGTTCAGGGTGCAGGATGGGGCTCCAGGGTGGGATAGGGAAGTGGGGTCTGGGGTGTAGGAGGGTGTTCTGGGCTGGGACCGAGGGGTTCGGAGGGTGGGAGAGGGATCAGGGCTGGGGCAGGGGGTTGGGGTGTGGGAAGAGGTGCAGGCTCTGGCTGGGGGTGCAGGCTCTGGGGTGGGGCTGAGGGGAGAGGCTCGGGGTGCAGGTTCCGAGCGGCGTTACCTCAAGTGGCTCCTGCAAGCAGTGGCATGTCCCTTCTCCGGCTCCTACGCGGAGGCACGGCCAGGCAGCTCTGCAAGCTGCCCCATCCGCAGGCACCACCCCTGCAGCTCCCATTGGAGCGCCAGAGGGGGCCATTGGAGTGCGTAGGAGCTGGAGGGGGTCCATGCCGCTGCTTCCAGGAGCCGCATGGAATGGCCCCTGACCCTGCTCCCTGGCTGGAATGCTGGAGCACGGCAAGCCCCAGACCGCGCTCCCCAGCAGGAGCTTGAGGGCCGGCCCATGGGCCATAGTTTGCCCACCCGTGTATTAGCTGTAGGAGTTAAAAATTTACTTCTCAACACAGAATTTTGTTCAATAAGACATTTAAATTTTAAAATGCATTCATTTAGTCCTGGATATGTAACAAAGACTGTAGTTCAGACAAGAAACTTGACTGCACATCAAATTTTCAAAAGTGCCTAATGGCCTTTCAATGGACTTATGATCTTTTGGGCTTCTGCACTGCTCTGAATCTCCTGTGTTGTGGTCCCATCCTTAACATGCCCTTCCTGGCCCCAGCCCTGCTTCCAGCATGCCCCTATAATGGCCTTATGAGGGGATCCTCAGAAAGCAGACCTATAGCTGTCTGTCATAATGCATGTGATAGAAGAATCCTTCCCCACCAACTTGATCAGTTGGCAAGAGCAAACGGGACAAATGCCAACTTTTGTCAAAAAAGCGGCATGCAGTGCAAAGGAATGTGTGGGGGAATGAGTGGAGATGCCACCCCTTTGCAGGGGGGAAGGGCTTGTGCGGGGGCATGCAGGTTTCCAGCGACCCCAGCCTAGCGTGTGGGGGGAGGGCAGACAGGGTTCCAGCGACCCCAGCCTCATAGGGGTCTCACAGGGGCTGGGCGGTGCAGAGGGACTCGGGCGAGCAGCTCAGGCCAGCCCTGTGCTTAGGGGCGGGGAGGGCTCAGGCCAGCCCTGTGCAGTGTCCCGTTTTCCCTTTGGGAAATACGGTCACCATAATCACACACCATTTTCCCACAGAACTTGTCTCATTTAGTGAACATTGAATGTACTGTTTATTTTTATATTAGGTGCTGGAACTAGCCACCCCACTGGCTTGAAGTGGTTTCTATCATATACAGAGTTTACAGTTTGGTTTAATGTATCTCAGCACCCCCACTATACAAATTGTTCCAATACCCCTGTCATCTTATCATTCTCATTCAGTGTGTTATTTTATGCACACCATTCAAACTCTCTGCACCTAACTCTGCGCTGAATATAAAATTATATATAAATTAATGAATAATTAATAAAGGAATAATTTTTCAGGTGTGCAACTCCTACTGATTTCAGTTGATTGCCATTGATTTAAATGGGATTTTAGGCACTTCTGAAAATCTCACGAGGCATCTATCTGCATCTTTAGGCACCTGAATACCTTTTAAAATCTGGCCCTTAGTTAACATACCATATTTCTTTTCCTGCCACATAAAAATAGAAATAAATCTGAGGTAAAGCCAACTTTCTGTACATAAAGGTATCTATTTAGTTAAACAATTCTCCATTTCTACAAGTCTTTTCAAGACAACAGGCATTAACCAATGACTGAATAGTAGCAGATGTTCAACTGAAGCACTGGGTTTTGTAAGAGAACTGAAAAGAGAATAGACGTGATCTCAAGCCACACATGGCTTGAGTTTAGCTTGATTCAGTTATTAGTATTTATTATTTGTATAAAGGTGGTGCCTAGAAGTACCAGCCGTGGACCAGGGCCCTGTGACATTAAGATGATGATGTTATGTTTTGGGGAGATTCCAGGTCAGTCAGGGGTTCTGTCACCCTTGTAACTTTGGGTGCTGTCATGCTATGCTGCTATGGCTCATAGTCCTGATACCAGTAGCCACCCCACAAGCATAAAGGTCTCCCCCTAACTTCCAGCAGCCTAGTATCAGAGGGGTAGCCGTGTTAGTCTGAATCTGTAAAAAGCAACAGAGGGTCCTGTGGCACTTTTAAGACTAACAGAAGTATTGGAGCATCATTGGTCTGATGAAGTGGGCATGCACCCCGAAAGCTTATGCTCCAATACTTCAGTTAGTCTTAAAGGTGCCACAGGACCCTCTGTTGCTCTTTCCAGCAGCCTAGTTACTCCAAAGGCATGAAACCAGCCCCCCAGTTATCAGTTCACTTTGGCACACACACTCCACACAATTTACACAACAGAGACCTGCTTGGGGTAAAAACAAACAAAAAGATTTAATAGAAAATATAAAGAGGGGGAGGGATAGCTCAGTGGTTTGAGCATTGGCCTGCTAAACACAGGGTTATGAGTTCAATCTTTGAGGGGGCCACTTAGGGAATCTGGGGCAAAATCAGTACTTGGTCCTGCTAGTGAAGGCAGGAGGCTAGACTCAATGACCTTTCAAGGTCCCTTCCAGCTCTATGAGATAGGTATATCTCCATATATTATAAAAATCAAAGATGAAATAGTAAGAAAAAGCAAACACATACAATTTACACAGAAAACAAATACAAAGATGCAACTTCAGGCTTTGCATTTCTATGTTAAATTCCCTTTTCTCATACAAGTTACCTATTGCCTTTGAACAGTTTCCCAATATGCCCCCTACCCCTCAGGGCGGATCCAGCATTCACAGAAAGCCCCCTGCCTTTGAAAGTGTCCCTCAGTTTGGATAACTTTCATTTAATCTCTGCCCTTTTCACAGGGTTTGCAGGATTTTTTACCCCCTTCCTCTCAGACAGCGGTGATTCCTGGTGGGAGAAATTCCCTCTCAACTTGGTAGTCAGGGCATCTCAGTGTTTGCCCTTACCTGTAATGGTCCATCATTTGTCTTTTCCTGAGATGTACCAGGGATCGTTTCTTGCATCTGGTTTTGTGCAAACACCTGGTTTGAGAGGCGGCCCTCCCTGCTGTGAGGTGTATTTGAAATTGTAGTACAGGCCATGAGCATAGTATTCTATATACATAAATACATAGATTCATAACCACAGTGTGTACACATCTCATAATGATCAACAAGTTCAGAACATTATAAGCTTTCATTAAAGATCTTACTCGACATATTTTTAAACACAACAGCATTGTATACAACCAGTTGATTCAATTGCTTATTTTTTGGGGTTCAGACCCACTGTTCCCCCTTTAGGTGTCTGGACCCTGATTGTCACAGAGGAATACTAAAGATAGGTCTGTCACAGTTCAGGGCAACTGCACCCATATACCCCCTCTGTGGTCCAGCAAGCGTACCCACTCTAGGCTCCCGACTCCTCAGCCATTGCCTCTCTTGGGCAGAGACCCATGTCTCTGTCCCTTCTAACTGGTAGGGTTGCCAACTTTCTAATAGCCGAAAACTGAACACCCTTGCCCCACCCGCTGCCCTGCCCCTTCCCCAAGGCCCCGCGCCTGCCCTGCCCCTTCTTTGAGGCCTGCCCCCTGCTAACTCCATCCCCCCTCCCTCCCTCCCTTGCTCACTAGCTCATTTTCACTGAGCTGGAGCAGAGGATTGAAGTGCAGGAGGGGGTGAGGGCTCCAGCTGGGGGTGCAGGCTCTGGGGTGGGACCGGGGATGAGTGGTTTCAGGTGCAGGAAGGGGCTCTGGGCTGGGGCTGAGGGCATTTGGGTGTGGGAGGGGGCTTGGGCAGGGGGTTAGGGCACAAGAGGGGGTGTGGGCTCCAGGTGGCACTTACCTCAGGCACCTCCTCAGAAGCTGCTGGCATGTCCAGCTCCTACGCAGAGGCACAGCCAGGTGGATCTGCGCGCTGCCTCCACCCACAGGTGCCGCCCCCACAGCTCCCATTGGCCACAGTTCCCACCCAATGGGAGCTGCGGAGCTGGCTCTCGGGCAGGGGCAGTGTGCAGCGCCCCCATGGCTGCCCCTATGCCTAGGAGCTGGACATGCCAGCAGTTTCCCAGGAGCTGCATGGAGCCAGGTAGGGAGCCTGCCTGCGCCACCAACCGGACTTTTAACGGCCCAGTCAGCGGTGCTGACCGGAGCCGTTAGGGTCTCTTTTCGACCGAGTGTTCCAGTTGAAAACTGGATACCTGGCAACCCTACGGACTGGGTTTTTTTCCAGGATGCACTGTTCCTTGTCTACACTGATATTCCTAGTCAGACTGCCTAAACAGGCCAGCATCTGAACGTTGCTTATTCTTTGAAGACTATGAACAACGTAATTGCCAGCAGCCAAGTTACCCCATAGTTCTTTATAAGCAAGCACATTTATTCTTAAGGTGAAAACATTACAGAGAAAACATATTAAAAAGAATAAAAGAACTTACATGCATGCTAAACACTTATTTGGAATCTGGCAAGTGTCTGTCCTTCCAGCCCTTCCCAGGACGGATTGGGGCCTCTTTGGACATATCAAGTATTATCTTTGGCATTTAATAGCGTAATACCTCCCAGATATATTGCAGGAAACTGCCATATTTGACACAAGGTCGTGTGGCCATTAAACTCTTCACTTATTAAAATGAAATGAGATCAGGAGTATAAACGGGCCCTCAGATTATGTTATGGAATGACAGAAACAATAACCTACTCTTACCTTTGTGTTTTCTGGTTATGACCTTGTGGTTTCCCTTAAAAACACCATGGCATGTTAAAATATATTGAAAAGCTAAAATATTTCATTAAAATATTGAAATTTTGCCTTTCAAAAATCCCTGCAACTGGGATAATTTGCAAAGCATTCACCCAATTTATGTTACAAATGAATAATTCAAAGGAAAAGCATTTAGCCAGAAAACCATATGTAAAATGATATGTAGCATATGAAGAAGACAGATGACTCCCCTCCCGCTTCCCAGTAATAATCAGTGTTTCCACCATAATAACAGTCCTTACAATGTAGCTGCATTTCTGCTGCTTTTGATTCTCTTGGGGGCAACTACCCCTTTGCTCGCCCAGACTGAAGCTGTAGTGAGCCAGAAATTACACCAAAAAATGTTGGGTCAAGTCCAGGAAAAAAGAAAAACACGGCATTTAGTGGCTGTTTTATTTTTAACTCTGGGTTTTGCTCCCCAAGCCAGCTGGCCCTGAGAATGCTGGGGAGACACTGAACTCAACCACTTGTGGGAGGAGGTGCCTCCCATCCTTCATCAGTAAGCTTTCTGCTTGATTCAGAAACAGCACTCACCATTTTCAAGCCCCCTCATCCAGTCTTCCTTGGCCAGAAAGCTGGTATCCACAAAGCAAGGGCTAATCAGCGAAGGATGGAACCCTGAAGGATCTAGGAAGGTCATCAGAAATGGAAGAGGCTTCCCCTGAAAATGTGCAATTCCAGATTAAATGAGCCCTCAGTCTCTTTAATGAACTTCTTTATGAAGATATCAGTAGGGACTAAGTGTTAAATGTACAAGTATTAACATTCACATCGTGGTTCCTTCTCATTGAGGAAGTTGTCCATGATACTTTTGACAAATTAAAATCTGCTTGGGCAGCTTTCATATCTCTAATTTCCATAGTGTCAGTTCTGCTTTTACATATTACTATGGATTTGCAGTGGAATAGCTGACGGCAGATTTGGGCCCAATATTTCTATTATTCAGATGCATACATGAGGGTCCCATTGACTTCAGTCAAGTTATCTTACCAATGTATGGTGTACTGTATTTGTTAGCCTGTTCAAATGCAGGGTTATGGCTTCACCACTACATGGCAGAGCTTTATATTACTAATGCTTTGCATAGTTGCCTGATATTCTGGTAACAATTGCTCCAGTAAACTGAGCATATGTACCTGCCTAAACAGCTTCTGAAACTGTGTTTTGAGTTGTGTCCAGTGTTGAGTAGAATGACAAACCCATACAGTGAAAAACACAACCGCATGTAGCCAGGGGAAGAAATTGGCCTTCAAGGAAATCTAAGACTAGATTAAGATCTGACACATTTGGATCTGACATGTTTTCATTATAAAGTGTATACCATTCGATATGCATTTGAGTCCTATTCGCTAAAAAGTTTCAGTTAACAGGAGACAGTTTACCTGGCAAAAATCCCCTCCTCCTCTTCATCGTAGGAATGGTAGTAGGGCCTTCTTTCAGCCCTACCAAATCTCTCCCCTGCGGTTGCAAAAGATACTGGAAGCCAAGAAGAAAAAATGGTGTGATGAGAGAGGAATCATGGTGCCGTTGTCATTCCCAGCAGGATAGAGCTGTACAAGACTTGCCCTGTTCCTCTTCATTCTGTGCTGTGTGTGAGCATATGTGTCCTGTTTGTTTACAACTATAAACAGATGCTAGCCAGGAGGGGGCTTGAGAAGGTTTGAGGCAGAAGCTCTACAGCAAAGCAGTGAGAAAAAAAATTAGGAATAATGCCATTTTCCTTCTTCTAATGAAGTTACTTGTTCAGTGTTAGAGGAAGGAGACTCTTTCTGTGACTTCTTACCAGTCATAGGACACGGTCCTAAATTGATTTATTTTGAACCTCCGTAAGTCAGAGAAAAACAAAAATGTCAAAATTTAGCCCTGCCCAAGACATTCAGTGAGAAAAATCCACAGAAGGTTTGACGGGATGGAGTGAATCATTAAGCTCAGAATCTGTTAAAGAGTTCTAATCCCTGCTCTACCTCTGACTAGATAGAAGGCCATGGCAAATCAGATTCCTTCTCTGCTTGAATTTCACCATCTGTAAAATAAAGGTTGTAATTTTAGCTTCCTGTTTCACAGGCAAATTGGGCAGGTTAATTATTGGGGACAAATCTGAATTCACTTACTCTACGTTTACACCAATATAATTCCATTGTTCTGATTTACACTAATACAAGTGAGAGGAGAATCCAGCCCAACAGCTTTACATTACTTTGAAGAACTACCGGTATATACATATCTAGTATTATCTTTGGCATTTAAATACAAAGGTAGTAAATGCTTTAGAAATATCCAAATTAGACAGCAAGAGCCAGAGTCAGTTTTATATATAATGAAGCTCTTCAGCAAGTGCACTGATAGTCTCAGATGGAAAGTGACACAATATATGAATGAAAATATTAAGGTATTACTATTATTACAAAACGTATATTTACTGTGATTGGTGTTTCTAATTTCTTGAACTTTGCAAACTCTGCCTTTAATAGACAGTCACTTTGTGAACTACTACTTTTACACACTTTGCAATTCCTGAGGAGTTTTTTTAATGAATTATATAAACAATAACAATCAAGGTGTAGGAAATTTCCTGGGGATTAATGACTGGCTGGGAGGAACTGAAGGCCTAAGGCACAACCAAGGATCATTAACCCAAACAAATTGTCTTGTGCCAAGATTGTTATTGTTGTTATAAACTGCAGATGGAAAAAACACTGTCATGTGGATTTTTATTGGAGATGCAGTTATAATTGTTATATTTAGTGCATTTCAGAATTAATTATATTCAGGAAAATTACATTAGCCAGTCAGATTGCCAGAACAACACTTCATTCATCTTACTATCTTTACTATATTTACTGGAACTATCATAAGCAAAAATTTTTTTTCCATGTGCTATTGGTGTTTGTGCATAATGCTTTTATACATTTTGATTCTTATCCTAAATGTTATATTTCTAAAGTTTGTTTCTCACTCACACAAAACACCCTTGTTTGACTAGAATACTGCTTTAAATTTATTACATTTTTAAAACTGATGTTTCAAAATATTAGCAAGAAAAAGTGGGTGAGGAAATGTCTTTTATTGGATCAATTTCTGTTGATTAAAGAGACGAGCTTTTGAACTTACACTGAGCTCTTCTTCAAGTGAAAATATGGCTGTTCACAAAGGCTGGCCATTTGGAAGAGGTTATATTTAACTAGAGAGCTCTTAAAATAGCAAGGGGTAGCGAACCCCATAAGAGTCATAGGAACTCCTTTAGGGGAAAGTTATACTAGTGACTTAGGCCTAGATCTTCAAAGATATTCAAGCACTTAACTCCTACTGAAGTCAATGGGAGCTAAGCACCTAAATACCTTTAAGGATCTACGCCTTAGTGCTGTAGGCTAACACTCACATTTAAATTCATCACCTAGTATTTTAGTGGTTTTTAAATTAATACAAAGTACTAATTGTTTTGAACTGGAGTTTACTATATTTAAATACATAGTTTACTTACATTTTTTCTCAGTCAGGGCCTGACCCAAAGCCCAATTAAATCCATGAAGGGACCCCCAATGACTTCACAGGACTTTCAATCAGGACCTTGATCATGATCGATCCCAATTCTTTTCACTTGTTAAGGAGAAGGAAGAGAAAACAAAACCTAACTTTGACACTGCCTCAAAAGTAATGGTTCTCAAATGAGTCTGTTACCACAGGGCAAAGATTTAGGACTTGTATGTGGAACTCTAAACAAAGTCCACGAAAGCTTATGCTCTAATAAATTTGTTAGTCTCTAAGGTGCCACAAGTACTCCTGTTCTTCTTTTTGCGGATACAGACTAACACGGCTGCTACTCTGAAATCTAAACAAAGTATTTGCATTGCTGGTCTCATATGGGAATATGGTAAAATTCACTGTGACTGTGCTTTAACCTCAGCTGAATTTCCCAATTTATGACACTTAAGAGCTAAGTGCTGGGTTGGATTGGGATCACAATATATGAATGCGAAGTATTAAGGTATTATTATAAAAAGCATTGTTTACTATGATTTGCGTTTCTAATTTTTATTTGTGTTCCAATTATTATCCTTAGTCGCAACCATAACATACTTTTACTGTCATGGTAAGCCCCTCTTAAAGTGCTAATTATTGTAGCTTTCTTTACAAGTCAAATTCTATTTTTAATCCATACTGCAGTATTAGAAAAACCACAGCCATTGCAGTATGACCTCTGCTTCAGTTCTTTCAATTAAACCATTAAACTACAGCTGCTCTCAGCGTACTACATGTCATATCCTGAATGAGTGCTAACAAATTTTTGTGTTTTAGTGAAAGGTTCCCACTGAGTAAGGTGAAATTCAGACCATGAGCTTTTCCTGTTTACTCATAATATTGCAATAAACATGACAGAAGCTTGGTATGTGGACAATTTCTGCAAATAAACAGACCCTCTAAATCCTTTTAGGAGCAAGACTGTGATAATTAGATTATTTTAGAGAACAGATTTGACTCAAACTCCTGGATGGATTGGAAAAAATATTGAGGATAAACACCTAAGTCCTTCCAGAGTAACTTGGCAGGAAAGTGGAATAATAGCATTAATTTAAAAAACACTGCCTCTTCAACTATTAGCTTTCCCATCAGTATTTAATTTTAGGAAACAGTGCTCAGGGCCTTGTGTTTCAGAATGGATAAAAACAGAATGTTTTCAGGAAATATTTCACTGAGATATTTTAATACTGTTAGTAGAGTTGTCAGTCGTTCGGTTTTTGATCAGATCGCTTGGTCAAAAAGGGACCCTGGCAGCTCTGGTTGGCACCGCCGACCAGACCATTAAAAGTCCAGTTGGCAGTGCAACGGGGGCCCGGGACTAAAGCAGGCTCACTGCCTGCCCTAGCTTCGCGCAGCTCCCGAAAGCAGCCATCAGGTCCTTGCGGCCCCTAGGCGCATGGGTGGCAAGGAAGGCTCCGAGAGCTGGCCCCACCCCAAATGCTGGCTCCCAGCTCCCATTGGCCTGGAACCGTGACCAATGGGAGCTGCGAGGGTGGTGCCTGTGGACATGAGAGCACCATGCGGAGCCTCCCTGGCTGCCCATGCGCCTCGGAGCTGCAGGAATCTAGCAGCCGCTTCCTGGGAGCTGCAGTAAGTGCCGCTGGGACCCCACATCCCAACCCCCTGCCCCGGTCCTGAGCCCCCTCCTGCACCCCAACCCCCTGCCCCAGCCCGGAGTCCCCTCCTGCACCCAAACTCCGTCCCGGAGCCCGCATCCCCCCCCAACACCGCAACACCCTGCCCCAGCCCTAAGCCCCCTCCTGCACCCCAAACCCCTCATCCCCGGCCCAACCCCAGAGCCCACACCCCCAGACAGAGCCCTCACCCTTCACCCCGCATCTCAACCTCCTGCCCCAGCCCGGAGCCCCTCCTTCACCCCAAACCCCTCATCCCTGGCCCCTCCCAAGAGCCTGCACCCCCTCCTGCACTCCAAACCACTCGGCCTCAGCCCGGAGCCCCCTCCTACACCCAAACCCCTCATTTCTGGCCCCACCCAGAGCACACACCCCATCCCAGAGCCCATACCCCAATCCCTTTCCCCAGCCCGGAGCCCTCTCCCGTACCCCAAGCCCCTCATTCCGGCCCAACCCCAGAGCTCACACTCCCAGCTGGAGTCTTCACCCCCCTCCCGTACCCCAACTCCCTGCCCCAGCCTGGTGAAAGTGAGTGAAGGTGGGGGAAAGCAAGCAACAGTGGAAGGGGATGGAGCGAGCGGGAGCAGAGCTTCAGAGAAGGGGTGGGGCAGAGGCGGGGCCTCAGAGAGGGGAGGGGCAGGGCAAGGGTGTTCGGTTTTGTGTTTTTAGAAAGTTGGCAACCCTAACTGTTAGGATTGTTTTCAATTATTTGTTGATTTTTTTGAAAGGCTGTATGCTTCAACTCCTTTAGGGCACATTTCAAATCTTAATCCACTGAAAAGTAAAAAGTGGGTTAATTATACATGTATACTTTGTACATTGTACATGTGTTTGCTACACTTGTTCTGTTCATTCCCTCTGAGGGACCTGGCATTGGCCACTGTCGGAAGACATGATACTGGGCTGGATGGACCATTGATCTGACCCAGTATGGCCGTTCTTACGGGTATACAGGGGAAAGAGCATGTACCAGTTCTCAAATTTCAATAATCTGCCACTCTCATTCCCACAAAGTAATGAACCCTTTTCTGCCTGTCTATAAAGGTCCCTGTCCCCACATTGTCACTGGTAGAAGTTAGCTGTGCTGACCACTTCAGAAAAGTTTTCTACTGCACTCTTTTGATCAGTAGAGGTGAACATGGGATCCTGTCCCAAGAGCAGCAGCCTTGCTTACCCCCAGATGCTGATCAGTGTGTGGTCAGAGTACACCAACCCCCACGACTTCTCCTGGAGTGGCAGGAACATACGTGGAAATTTCAGAGGCTGGAGCAGGTAGGCATTGAGCTGTCTCTGGTTCCAGTGCTGGGAATGCATTAAGCACCTGAGGCTCCTGTACCGGAGGTCCCAACTGTCGCTCAGGGAGGACTTGTCTGCTGTCAAGGGTTCCCAGTACAGAGCCTGAAGTGGAGGATTGTGAACTGGGATCTGGGGTGATTTTTATTTTGCAGAAACGTAGTTTGAGTGCAGCAGAATATTCAGAAGGCACTGAAACTACTTTTTGAAAAGAAAATAAATTACCCAAGCAAATGCTTACTGCTGGGAGAGAAGAGTGATTGGAGGTGGAAGAGTAAGTGGGAACAGGGGAGAGGAATTGGGGAATAAAGTGATGGGGCCTTGGAAGAGCTGGGGTGGGACACGAGGAAGTGGGACATAGAGGTGATGAGGGCTTGGGAGAATAGGGGCAGGGATCTGCAGCAGCCCCACATTTCCCTCCTGTGTGTGCCTCAATCTGCCCTCTACAGCCCATCTCCAGCAGTTTGGCCCTCCCACACACCCTGCCCTCATGTGAGCCAGGATCTGGGGAACGGGGGCTTGCCTATATGGGGAGCGTTCAACCACCTCTCCTTACTCCCCTTATAAGATGGGATCTGGAGGTCTCTGCCACCAGGGGTGTTCTGAGTCCCACTCTGAGCCCCTCTGTGTGTGCCAGGCTCTGGGAGCTCCAGCCCATCTATGGCAATCTGATCCCCCTCACTGCCTCCTGTCACATGACCCAGGTTGTGGGGGCTTGCTTTGCTGTGGTAGGGTCTGAGTCCCTCTCCCTTCCCCAGGATCTGAGGAAGCCCTGCTCCTCTGGGTGGGGAGCTTAGAACAGGCATGCTTCTAACAGGCACCGAGAACTCACTGCTGTGACAGGTGAGGTGCTGAGGATGGGTATGCTTGATGCAAATCATAAACTCTCCAGCACTGGGGAGAAAGGAAAGGAACACCCACGGACATGAATGGAGTGGAATTAACCCATGGAATTAACTTTCAAATGGTATTATTGAGGCCAGGAGCTTGGAGCAGATTATACAAGAAGGCATGAGGAATATAAACTCTCACGCTTCAGGCCATAAGCCAACCACTAACTAAGGGGTGCTAAGAAGAAAATTCCTCTTTAGACAAGTTATTCCATAGTTGTCCTGCAAGAGGCTGGCAGTGTTTGCCTGAAAAACTCCACTGTTAGCAGGTGCTGGTGTTGGTACTGGTGGAAAAGGGGATGATGGGTACTATTGATTCACTGAGGCAGGATACTGCAGTCCCTATGGACATAAGGGAGGTGTAGGGTTGCCAGGCATCTGGTTTTCGACCAGAACACCTGGTTGTAAAGGGACCCTGGCGGCTCCGGTCACACTGAGCTGCTAAAAGTCCAGTTGGTGGCGCAACGGGGCTAAGGCAGGCTCCCTGCCTTCCTTTGCTCCACGTGGCTCCCGGAAGTGGCTGGCCGTCTCTTTGGCCCCTAGGTGCAGGGGCGGCCAGGGAAGCTCCACGTTCCAGCCCCGCTCCGAGCACCGGCTCCGCAGCTCCCACTGGCCGGGAACCACGGCCAATGGGAGCTGTGGGGGCAGGGCCTGTGGGTACAGGCAGTGTGCAGAGCCGCCTATCCATGCCTTCGCCAAGGCGTGGATAGGCAGGGACATGCCGGCCACTTCCGGGGGCCACATAAGGTAAGCGCTGTCTGGAGCCCGCATCCCGAACCCCCTCCCACACCCCAACCATCTGTCCCAAACCTGAGCCCCTGCCCGCACACAAACTCCCTTCCAGAGCCTGCACCCCACACCCTCTCCTGCACCCCAAACCCCTCATCCCTGGCCCAGAGACACCTCCTGCACCCCTCACCGCTGGCCCCACCCCAGAGTCCACATCTCCAGCTGGAGTCCTCACCCCCCTGCACCTACCCCCCGCCCCAGCCCAGAGCCCTCTCCCACACTCTGAACCCCTCATTTCTGGCCCCCCCCAGAGCCTGTACCCCCAGCCGGAGCCCTCATCCCCTCCTATACCCCAACCCCCAGCTTCCTCCCACACTCCAAACCCTCAGCCCCACACACCCCAGCTAAAGCCCCCTCCTGCACCCCACATTCTTCATCCCCGGCCCTAGCCCAGAGCTCAGACCCACAGCCGGGCAGGAGCAGGGCCTTAGGGAAGGGCGGGGCAGGGATGGGGCAAGGGTGTTTGGTTTTCTGCAGTCAGCCAGTTGGCAACCCTAGGGAGGTGGGAGAAGCTCTCTGGAGAAGAGAGGATCTAGGGGGTGAGCTGAGGGATTCTGAGGAAAGAACCACAGGTATAGCCAAGACTGGGGAGACCATCTGAATGTTATCTTATTGTTGTTATCATTATTAATAATACCAAACTCTAGGAAAGAGGTGAGTTTGGGCTTTAAATATTATATAAAGAATTTGGAAAGCATCCACTCATGTGTCTTATAGGGGTTTTTTGGCACCTTCCTCTGAAGTAACTGATGTCAGCCACTGTCACAGATGGCATCTTGGGCTAGAGAGACCAATGGTCTGATCTGCTTGGCAGTTCTTATGTTCATAAATGTTATGTCTCTTTTTCTCCTGGTGTAACAGATAAGCTTGTCTGGATACATGCTGAAGATTTTGACAGGGCACTCTCATACAATATTATCTCCTCGACAGCTTTTATGTTTGAGTAATCAAAAAGGGAAACCGTATTATGAAACTAAACAGAATCTGTGTGCAATTATATCTTTGGTGGCAATTTTCTCTGTGTGTGTTTTAATATGAAAAACTAAGAAAGAGAATATTAAAAACGATTTTGGTTCCAAAACCAACATGTTTTTCATAGTGATATTTGATATGCCAGGGTACTGATGCATGGCAAGTAGTGAGAATAGGCAGCTGTTTACCAAAATATTGTATCTTGATTAGCAGCTTTAGTCAGTACTAGATGGGACCGTATTATTAGGAGCAGCAGAGGAGGGTTTTCCAGAGGACACTAGTGGGCTGCATAAATAATGTTTCTTGACAGACCACCAGCAGAAAATGACCCAATGTTACTCATCCTTTTTCTCTGTCTCTACTTACTGTACTTAATTCAAGAACTGTAAAATCGCAGCTCACACAGCTCATTTGTATGTATCCATGTAGGGTCAGATTTAGTTTCCCTTACTGAGATTCATTTCAATAGAATCACTTGCGGAGTCACATGCTATTCAACCTGAGAAAGGGTGGCAGAATCTGGCCCATAAGGAAAGACCATAATGCAATGCAGTCAAGTTAAGGTTGCTATGGAAACATTCTAATTTAGACCAAGTTCTATCCGATATGTACAACATTTTCTGTGGCTTTGCATATCGACAAGTATCTGTTTGCACACCATGAATAATGAAATATTAACTGACTGTCATGGGTATTGCAGGTTTAAACTTAATCTTGTGTTGAGACAGTTCTTTACACACACATTTCCTAGGTTTCTTAGGGAAAAGAGCAGTAGAAAGAAAGGAAAAGAAATGAAAAGTTAAAAAATGAAAGATTGGTGAGGAGGCTGAGGACTAGTTTGTCAGACTAGTTACTTTTCTTTCTGGCTGCAGAATCAGTATCTGATCTTCTGGGAATTATTTTTTGGCTTGTAAGGTGATGCAATTCAACATTTTCATTGGATTGTGCTCATGTTGAGCCTTTGTCAAGCAACACCAGTCCTCTGACGCTCTACATCTTTTCATGTGCACACCTATGAACATATTTTAAAGGAAATTATAAAACAAAACATATTAAAATTACAGACAAAAGTAAATGCTGGTAAGAACATATTAAGTGATAAATAGCAGACGGATTGCAGTTAGTAATCAAGGGGCCTGTTTTTGTCTCTGTAGATCAGTGATTTCCAGCTTGAGTGATTCTAGATTTCCTGAGGGGGGTTACGGTGGCCTAGAAGAGGAATTGTGGAGGTAACAAAAATGTTATCATCTCAGATTCCAACTAACGCCACTAAAAAAAATAACTTCATGTTGTTTGCTTTCCCTTCCTGCTTCTTTGCAAAGTCAGTTGGCTGTAGAAGCAGCAAATACATCAGCAGAGGGGAGCAACAATGGGAGAGAGAGAACAATGGTGTTACCCATTGCAAGCACAGTAACATGAAACATATAGGTCTGTGCATACATATTTTTGTCTTGCTCTTATACCTGTAGAAGCAGAAATGTGTTACAATTTGGCCTGGAGATGTCCATCCACGCTTTGCTTCTGAAGAGGTCTCTGTAAGAAGAAACAGTGTTTTTTCAGAGTGTAAATGGGAAAAAAATGATATTGGCTTTGGAGGGAGTCAAACTCTTGGAAGAATTATGGCTCTTCTGCATAGTAATAGGATTGTGAGGGAACTAATGCCCTGACCAATAGGAATGGTACTAGGAGCCTTCTCAGGTACATCTACACTGGTGTGCATGCTCAGTTACCTGACCCTGTACATGCTTGTGTGTGTTCCCTATTCCGCAATGATTGTTCACATATGCTGTGCTGGACATGAGTATAATGCTGTGTACACACATGCACACGTATCCACACTGCTGCTTTTGCTACGTGACATTAGTGGTACCCATCTCAGGTACAGTATCCCAGGGGTCTGAGTGTCAAGTGAGACACTCCAGGAACTGCCGTGCTGTGTGTTGTTGGTACTTGTTCCCTGCCTTCACACATTTGCCAATGGCAGTTCTTGTTCATATTACCAGGGCTTAAATTCTCATAGAGTATTTCCAGGAGCCCTATGGCTTGGGGCTTCAGCCCCATGGAGGGCACTGGGGCTCAGGTCTTCTGCTCCGTAGGAGGTGCCGGGGCTTCAGCCCCAGGGGTTTGAAAATATTTACCGTAGCTCTGTTCCGGACAGTTCTGGCTGAATTTAAGCCCTGCATGTTACCTTCCTGCCAAACTTGGTGGAAGACACGGAGCAACTGGACGATGATCTGGTTCTGCTTCTACTTCTTATTGCGGGATAAATGTTTACGCAGTGGAGTAGGGGATCGACAAGATGCAGGAGGGAATCTGGCCAGAACTTTCTGACGTGTTGGAGATGGCTCACCATGAAAATGACAGGTTTCAGAGTAGCAGCCGTGTTAGTCTGTATCCACAAAAAGAACAGGAGTACTTGTGGCACCTTAGAGACTAACAAATTTATTAGAGCATAAGCTTTCATGGACTACAGCCCATTTCTTCGGATGCATATCATCCGAAGAAGTGGGCTGTAGTCCATGAAAGCTTATGCTCTAATAAATTTGTTAGTCTCTAAGGTGCCACAAGTACTCCTGTTCTTTTTTCATGAAAATGAATGACAATCCTTTTGAGTCCTGTGGAGCAGATCTGGTGAATGTTGGTATTGCCACAGTATACCAATAAAGTAGACAGTCGCTTCTGGTCCAAGACAACCAGCATGGTGTGGTGGGATCATATTGCTCTGGAAAGCTGGGATGACTAGCAGTGGCTTCAGATCTTCTGAATGACGAAACAGACCTTCATGGAACTGTGTAATGAGCCTGCACTACTCCTTGCACCATACCGCTAGAACTTGATTCAGAGAAGCCATATTGGGGTAGAAACAGCTGGCTATTGCCCTGTGGAAGCTGGCAACATCAGACAGCTATCAGTCAATTGCAAACCACTTTGGGGTTGGAAAGTCCATTGTTGGGGTCATGGTTGTGTAGGTTTACATGGCAATTAACACTGATCTATCCACAGGTGGTTGCCATAAGCAAAGTTCCAGAAATAATAGCTGGATTTAAGAGGATGAGTTTACCAAACTGGGACATTGATGGCACCCACGTCCCAATATTTGCCCACCAAAAGGGGTGAGTGAGTATGAGAACCAAAAAGGTTACTATTCACTTGTTCTTCAAGAGTCAGTGATCCACACAGGCAGTTTCATTAATACCAAGGTGGGAAACACCGCAAAGGTTCAGGACACCAGGGTGCTGAGGAGATCTGGACTGTACTTGAAGGGGGGAGAAAGGACTTTATTCCCAAGAAATGATGTGTTTCTCTATGATATGTCTGTGCCAACAGTTATTTTTGGGGACACCGCATACCCACTCCTAACTTGGCTCATGAAACTATACCCTATCAATGATCCTGGAAAAAGGGAATTCAATTATAAACTCAGTAGCTGGAGAATGATCATAGATTTCAGCCTACCAAACGTGCAATCTTGTTGGTGCTGCCTACACACCCATCTGGATGCCAATGTGGCCAACACTATTTGCATAATCGTCACCTGCTATGCACTGCATAACGTTTGAGAGAATAAAGAGGAGTGCTTCTGTCCAGAGCGGTCACAGGACATGTCTGGTTTACAAACTGCATACAGGAAGCCAGATCCCACCCACGTGCACACTGATCCTTTCCCAGGGGGCAAAGGAAATCAGGCATGTCATGTGTGCACACATCTTGGCACAGCAGGGACGCAAACGGTGATATCTCCCTGCGCCAAGGGACACCTTCACATCCTGTGCAGCTGCTAGAAAAGCACGAGGAAACATTGGCACATACTTGTGGGGCTACATATCTTTGTGAGGGTTTTGGTCCCCTGTAGCTGATGGGCATTAGCCTTTCATTCCTATGACTATTCACCCATTACAGACAATTATAACAGGGCGCTTCCACTGGGTTAACAATTTAGGGATTGGCTTGGTGCTTTGGAGGGTAGAACTGAGTTGCAATGTGGACATTGTACACTGCTTTTATCTTAAGCATTCACACTGTCTTACCAAACTCTGTTCTCAGTAACACAGTCTCTCTTAACAACCTAATCTAATTTTGGTTTGGAAGGGGGGGTTCACCTTTCCCCCCCCCACCCCCCACCATTCATTGCTGGTGCTGCTAACTTCACTTAGTAGCTATTATGGAGCACTAACCCCAAGGTTGTAACTGGTCGAGGTTTGGGGCTGTTTAATGACTGGGGAGTAGCAGATGCCTGTATTGTTAGTTTAATTGTGTTTCATTGTTCTGTATATGAACCGAGCCATAAAGATGCTTATCTACCCATTTTCTGTGTTGTGAGTTCTGCTTTTAAAACTATCAGTGATTTCTCTAAGCACATAACAGTGCACATAACCCATCCATCCTGTGAATCATGGATCCCAATTCCAAACCTGAAAACATCTTACATTCATCATACTTAGCAAGGAGGGTCCATCACAAGTCAAAGAAATGATGACATTTATTAAAAGTGGTATATGAAACATGTAATTGAAATATTTTTAAAAGGAGTAAAGCAACAAAATGTAATGGGACTGAATCCATAAACAACGGTCCAATATTAATGTATTTGCATCTGTCTCCTTGCCCTCCCCCACCACCTAACAAAGGGGGAATGACTGTGGAAAACTGCTCTTGGGGACAATTTGAGTGTGTAGTCTGGGGGGCAGGCACTTGATGGCTTCCGGGATTCCCACATGCTCATCATTCCTCACTTGGATACTCAATGGGGTCCTGATTTGAAGGGTTTTGGCTGCTGGCGAGGGTGTGGTCCTGGGAGTCCTACAGGCTCCTTCCATTCTCAGGGGGCTTGGGTCCTCTGCCTCAGCAGCACCCTGGGTGGGCCGGAGGAGGAGGAGGAGGAGCTAGTTCACATAGAGGTGATGTGGCCATGACAGCAAACAGACTCCGAAACTGTTCAGCTACCAGTTCTATGAGCATTAGGGAATGCTCCCGTTCCCTAAGCAAGCCTCCTGCTCCAGGAACCAGTTCATCAGTGCCTCTTCCCGCTGAAGAGCCTGATCCTTCCATACTTGAGGAATGCAAACTGCTCCTGGTTTCTCCTGTTCATGCCAATGAGCAGGTCCTATGGCGGCCTTCTCTGTCTGCCTCTGCAGTGCTGCCCCTGCCCTCCCAGCAGAACGGTTTTCATCTCAGGGGTCAAAGGTACTGCCAATTCAAAGAAATTGTATGTTGTTTTTCCTTTGGAAGAAACCAAGAAATTCCCCCCATATAACATAAATTTGATGTAGAAGGCCACAATTTTGATAATTTTCAGCATTTCAGGAATGTGACTGTTAGATTACCCTTGGTTCTGAGACAACCTTTGCAGCCCCTGAGGAAAGAGCAGAGGCTACTAATGGTAAAATACATGTACTAAAGTTTTTAAAAATGTAAAATTTTCATAGTGTCTTACGTAGGGTATGGGGAGGGAGATGGCAGTTCCATCAAGGGACTGTTACCAGTTCGCAATTTCTTCTTTAAAGACTAGCCAACCTCTGGAGAACATAGCAGTTTTCAAGGTATCAGAATGGAAAAGAGAGGTGGCTTTCCAGTCCTGGGGAGAAGATCTGGCAATCTATGCCAGAAAGATATTTCTGCTAGTGGTCACCTTGCTGCATATTGCTGAATGGAGGGCTTTGAACAGTTATGAAGGTGGACTAAGCACATTTGCGCTGTCGTTGAACCTCAAGAACCCGCTGGAGTTTCTGATACACCAAAAATTTGCTGAAATATTCTTACAGGATTGGGAGGCAATTTGATGATAAATTGACTACATTCTCGCCTATGTAACTGCTCTTGTGCCACAGAGCACTGAAGCAACGTCACAACATGACAGCAAACATTCTCATCAGTCAGTGGGGGAGAGAGGAAGGGTAAAGGAAAGTATCAGTCTATCAGCCAGCCTTTCATGGTGGAATAGAGGGGGAATTCACCTCTTTCTCCTCCTCTCCTGGCTGTGACTTGGAAGTGGTTTCACTCTTACATACGGAGACAATCCCAGTGGCTCCTTTTCACCCCATCTACAGGGAGGAAAATCTCAGCTATTTCAACACCGGTGAATTGATTTGCCAAATCCAAATAGAGGAGTGGAGTGCCACACAGATGTGCACAATTTCTGAGAGCCTCATGAAGACCTGTAAAGAGCCACAGGCAGCTAAAGAGTCGTGGATTAAGTATCAGTAGATTAGATTAACTGCACTGAGCTCCAAAGAGGATGGGCCATAGAGCTTATTCAGTGCAAACAGGAGAATCATGATTTCTGTCCAAAAAAAAAAATTAATCTCAAAGCCTAGTTTAAAAACATCGCAAAGATACCATTCAAATGAGAATATTAATGTTTAATAATTTCTAGAAATTGAAATAGAATCTGTTTTGGCAAAAGCATTACAGTCTTCTACCAAGAAAAACATTTTATTCAGTTATGTAAGCAATAAAAATAAATGTTTTATAAAATTTACCCCAAAGGACTTAGAAAGTATTAAAAAAACAATAATAATTAACCAGAGTTCTTGATGTGTACAGCAGCCAAAAATAACATCTAGTACAGCTGAAGATGGTGAGGTCATTTCTTGTATTGCACTCTAAACACTGACCACCTGCAGAGATGCAAAAATATTCAAAAGTATCTATTTCCCAAATATAGACAGACTGAAAAATTCTCAGTCTTTTACATGATTTTATTTTGCCAAAGTAATGGAATTCAATACATATTTAATGTGCATTACAAGTAGTTGTTCCTATAGTGCAAAATTTCCCCATACATTTATGAAGCTGATACTGTCTCCCCCTGAACAAAAGTGTCCTGATGCCAGTCTTCAGTATTCTTTTCCAGCTAATCTAAACGAAAACATTGGCATTGCCACTTTAAGTCAAAGTTTTGCTCTTACAAAAAGAGATAACGTGTCTCTGCTCTACCACAAACAATCATACAAACATAAAATGAACTTTATTCTTAGATAATATTTGATGGGGATGTAGCAAATGTCTAATTTTAGCATTCTACTGAATATCAGATAATGTAATGTTTATCCAAAACTGAAACAAAGGCCAAGAGTGGATATCACAATCAATATAATAGTCACATGTTTTAAAATGAGTCATGACCCAAAAGTCATTATTTCATAAATTGCCCAAAAAAACTAATTTAATCTTCTTTAGGTATAAAAGGAGTCCTCTATATCGCAGAGTGAGTGGCTGATTAGCTACTGGAAACACTTATATGAAATTATTGATTGGTTCTAAACCCACAAGAATGATACAACAGATGTACAATTTACACTTGTATCTTCCATTTGAAGATCTCAGTGTACTTTATAAACATGAATTAAGCCTCAAAACACAGACTAAGTGTAAGTAATAGTATACCCATTTTAAAGATGAGTTATAAGAATATAGCATTAGGCACCTATTATAGACTTTAAAATGACTGCTTCATGGAGCAGGTGGTACGGGAACCCACAAGGGGAGAGGCAACTCTAGATTTAGTCCTGAGTGGAGCGCAGGAGCTGGTCCAAGAGGTAACTATAACAGGACCGCTTGGAAATAGTGACCATAATACAATAGCATTCAAAAATCCCTGTGGTGGGAAGAACATCTCAACAGCCCAGAACTGTGGCATTTAATTTCAAAAGGGGGAACCTGCAAAAATGAGGGGGTTAGTTAAACAGAAGTTAAAAAGTACAGTGACTAAAGTGAAATCCCTGCAAGCTGCATGGGCACTTTTTAAAGACACCATAATAGAGGCCCAACTTCAATGTATACTCCAAATTAAGAAACACAGTAAAAGAACTAAAAAAGAGCCACCGTGGCTTAACAACCATATAAAAGAAGCAGTGAGAGATAAAAAGGCATCTTTTAAAAAGTGGAAGTCAAATCCTAGTGAGGCAAACAGAAAGGAGCATAAACACTGCCAAATTAAGTGCAAGAATGTAATAAGAAAAGCCAAATAGGAGTTTGAAGAATGGCTAGCCAAAAACTCCAAAGGTAATAAAATGTTTTTTAAGTATATCAGAAGCAGGAAGCCTGCTAAACAACCAGTGGGGCCCCTTGATGATCGAGATACAAAAGGAGCACTTAAAGACGATAAAGTCATTGCGGAGAAACTAAATGGGTTCTTTGCTTCAGTCTTCACGGCTGAGGATGTTAGGGAGATTCCCAAACCTGAGCCGGCTTTTGTAGGTGACAAATCTGAGGAACTGTCATAGATTGAAGTGTCACTAGAGGAGGTTTTGGAATTAATTGATAAACTTAACATTAACAAGTCACCAGGACCAGACGGCATTCATCCAAGAGTTCTGAAAGAACTCAAATGTGAAGTTGCGGAACTATTAACTAAGGTTTGTAATCTGTCCTTTAAATCGGCTTCTGTACCCAATGACTGGAAGTTAGCTAATGTAACGCCAATATTTAAAAAGGGCTCTAGAAGTGATCCCGGCAATTACAGATCGGTAAGTCTAACCTCGGTACCGGGCAAATTAGTCGAAACAATAGTTAAGAATAAAATTGTCAGACACATAGAAAAACAAACTGTTGAGCAATAGTCAACGTGGTTTCTGTAAAGGGAAATCGTGTCTTACTAATCTATTAGAGTTCTTTGAAGGGGTCCACAAACATGTGGACAAGGGGGAGCCAGTGGACATAGCGTACTTAAATTTCCAGAAAGCCTTTGACAAGGTCCCTCACCAAAGGCACTTACGTAAATTAAGTTATCATGGGATAAAAGGGAAGGTCTTTTCATGGACTGAGAACTGGTTAAAATACCAGGAACAAAGGGTAGGAATTAATGGTAAATTCTCAGAATGGAGAGGGGTAACTAGTGGTGTTCCCCAAGGGTCAGTGCTCGGACCAATCCTATTCAACTTATTTATAAATGATCTGGAGAAAGGGGTAAACAGTGAGGTGGCAAAGTTTGCAGATGATACTAAACTGCTCAAGATAGTTAAGACCAAAGCAGACTGTGATGAACTTCAAAAAGATCTCACAAAACTAAATGATTGGGCAACAAAATGGCAAATGAAATTTAATGTGGATAAATGTAAAGTAATGCACATTGGAAAAAATAACCCCAACTATACATGCAATATGATGGGGGCTAATTTATCTACAACAAGTCAGGAAAAAGATCTTGGAGTCATTGTGGATAGTTCTCTGAAGATGTCCGCGCAGTGTGCAGAGACGGTCAAAAAAGCAAACAGGATGTTAGGGATCATTAAAAAGGGGATAGAGAATAAGTGAGAATATATTATTGTCCTTATATAAATCGATAGTACGCCCACATCTCGAATACTGCGTACAGATGTGGTCTGCTCATCTAAAAAAAGATATACTGGCATTAGAAAAGGTTCAGAAAAGGGCAACTAAAATGATTAGGGGTTTGGAACGGATCCCATATGAGGAGAGATTAAAGAGGCTAGGACTCTTCAGCTTGGAAAAGAGGAGACTAAGGGGGGATATGATAGAGGTAAATAAAATCATGAGTAATGTGGAGAAAGTGGATAAGGAAAAGTTATTTACTTATTCCCATAATTCAAGAACTAGGGGTCATCAAATGAAATTAATAGGCAGCAGGTTTAAAACAAATACAAGGAAGTTCTTCTTCACGCAGCGCACAGTCAACTTGTGGAACTCCTTACCTGAAGAGGTTGTGAAGGCTAGGACTATAACAGCATTTAAAAGAGAACTGGATAAATTCATGGTGGTTAAGTCCATTAATAGCTATTAGCCAGGATGGGTAAGGAATGATGTCCCTAGCCTCTGTTTGTCAGAGGATGGAGATGGATGGCAGGAGAGAGATCACTTGATCATTGCCTGTTGGTCCACTCCCTCTGGGGCACCCGGCATTGGCCAGTGTCGGTAGACAGGATACTGGGCTAGATGGACCTTTGGTCTGACCCGGTACGGCCGTTCTTATGTTCTTATGAGTTAAGTGACTTGTCCTAGGGTTACACAATATTAGGGGTCAGAACCAGAAACACAACCTGTGAGTGAAGACCCGCAGGTCCCTCCTTTAATCTTTCTAGATATTAAAGTCAACAGAGGTACAACTAGTGATTAATTTTGCCCAGTGAAAACTGTCATTTATTGTTTGATGAGAACTATTTTACTTTGAAAATAATTTGAAAGATAAGATGTTTTATGCAGCAAAAGAAAACCAAGTATTTTTGCATTCTATACAATTTCTTCTCACATTGGTTGATAGTTTAACTCCACCCATGGGAAGCTTGTCACAGTGTTAATATTTTCAAACAGCACAATAAGGAATATAAACTAAAATTCTGAGGTCACGTCCCTTTTCATATTTAGTCCTATTCATTACCTCTTCAACTCACGTGTATCACCTTTTCCCTCTCTTTAATCTAGGCTTTTATATCACTATCTTCCACGTAGTCGAGCATCTTACAAAATTAAATACAAATATTTCAGAGGAACTAGAGTTCTTTTACTTTCTCCTTACCATTACTGATCAGATTTTTGGTTTGTTCATTTTTGTTTCGTTCTGAAGGATAGGGCCAAATTTTTTTGGCCGAACTATTTAAAAAAAAAATAAAAATGCAGATTCGGGTTGACCAAAACATTTTGTGAATCTGTGTTGGATTGACCCAATTCTTTTGACTGCAAACACTAAAATAAAATCTGAAAAAAATGAAATATTTTGTTTTGACATTTTCTAAATGAAATGTTTTAATCTTTCAATCAAAACAACTTTTTTTTAATTTATTTAAATATGTTTAAAAAACCTTGAAAATAAAATGTTTTGTTTCAGGTCAAATGAACCATCTGACCTGAAACAAAATTTTTTTTTCAGTACAAAGAATGAACTGAAAAATTAGTTGTTTGCTCTACTGGAGCATGAAATACTATATTCTCTGATTTTTTAACTTGATGTTTCCCCTCAGTCCTGCACAGACGCATTCCCTTTAAGACTGGCTTCCACTGACTGGAGGCTAGGGCTGCTGGCATGGCAATGGCAAAAAATCACAGTCATTTTCTTCTAACACTGAACAAATAACTTTATTACTTTAATAAAGGTAACAGTCACCCTAAATCTACTCTTTTCTCTGCAGAGTTGCTGCCTAGAATCTTCCACAGCCCCTCTCTTGTCAGGCTTCCCTTCCTGCTATTTTTAAGTTTCCTTAATGCTGGAGATGATTGTTGTTTGAGAACAGGTGCAGCATTAAAGTATGGAAGAAGTAAAGAGCATGCAACCAGCTGGTGCCACTTTTGTGATCAATTCTTGGGAATGGATAGGGAAACAGGTGAGAACTGCTGGGTATGTTTAGACTGACTCGTCCTCAAATAACCATCTAAGACCCAATTATTTAAATTCAAATGTATTTGGCCAAACCTGAATATAAAAATTTAAGCCGAATACTCACTGGCAGTAGAAATCTGGTACAATTCTAATGACTAACATGGTTGTAATTTTCCTAACTCCATATTCTGTTGTTTTGAAATATTTATTACTACAGACGCCAGAGGCAACATCACTCCTCTTCATGCCACATCAATAATCACCTTCTGAAAGCAAAGTTGCCATTTTCCATAAACTGGAGATCATTTTGCTGCCCAGTCTCACAGCACAGGCTATGTCCAAAAAGCATGAAAAAAACATTCCTTTGTGAAATGGCTGGACAAAGCTCAAATTGGCTAACAGGATCCACTGCTGAAGCTTAAGATTTCCTGGCCACCTAAATGCAAGCTATAGCACTGGAACTGGTTTGCAATTTTGGCAGCATCTGGATTTGTTTAAAATATTGCTGTATTACACACAGTGGTGTACTCGGTGTATTGTTTTAATGTATTTATGTAACTCAATGGTTCCTGTATAAATAATATATGCTAATGTAAATCTCACTGATTCACACACATAGTATACTGATGTTCAAATTCAGGCACGGGTTTGCACATAAATTGTGGTGTTTATGTGAGGGAAAAAGCCAGGATACAAAGCAATTTCTTTTGACTCACACACACTGATTATTAATTGAATGATCTGTCTCACTTATACCCAGGAAGGTATGGTGTGGTCCTAGTGCTGGAAATACCAAGGCAGAACTAAAGGCCTATGAGTCTGTGACTGGATGGAGGAACAATTTCAAAGAAGCATGAGTTACAGTTTTATGGAGACACAAGAAACAATGTCAGAGAGATAAGAAGATCAGAGGGCCCGGAATCAGTTGAAGACCAAGAAATGTAGTAAAAACCTCCCTGACAGGAATGTGTCAGGAACACAGCTGATCCAAGAATTTTAAATGGCAAGGGAGAACAATAGAGACAGAAAGTAATGACAGGATGTTCAGAAGTCCCATTAAGAAATCTCCATCCTGGATTCTTGGGTACCAAGAACTTGCTCTGACACTAAAAAATATTAATATTAACAAAATCTAATACTGTTTTTAACAGGGGAGGATTGAGACATAAGGAATCAAAAGTCATGTCTCCTACAATTCAACAGAACTTTGTGTTCTACTTGATTTTTCTTTTAATTGCTTTCATTCCTGAGCGGGTCCCCCCCCCCAAAAAAAAAACGAGCATAGGAACTATATAACTTACCTACTTTGGGACAGGGTGCCATATGCCAGTAAGGTCATC